>NW_020954642.1:10499788-10563302 GCF_900497805.2 Vombatus ursinus
CTTCCTTCCTTCCTTCCTTCCTTCCTTCCTTCCTTCCTTCCTTCCTTTTTTCCTTCCTTCTTTTCTTCCTATCTTCTTTCCATCCTTTTTTCTTTTCTTCTTTCCTTTCTGAAGTATTCTACGCCCTTCCCCACCCCACCAATGACTATGTTATTGGAAAGACTTGACCAGTAGCAGGTCCAGTTGAGAGCAGTCAAGGTCTTATGGAGGACAAATATGGCCACAGATGGATATGGAAGGATAGCAACAGGGGACAGGAAACAAATTCAGGGAGTGTGACCCTTCTTGGCAGAGAGAATATTGGATTGGGACTCTAGAAAGCATCTATCCATCAGGCCTCAGAAGAAAGATACACCTAAAGCGAACTTGTTGAGGACTGTATGAAAGGGGAACAGAACTTCCAGTAACCTAGAGTTATGAGTTATTCTTTTGATGCATATATTCTCTTGCTATAGATGTTATTACCTGTATACTTTGAGCTTGAGCCCACTCTTACTAGAGCCCTATTGTGCGCATGAGGAGAGTGATCCTTTAATCTCTGTTAATCAGAATTCCTATAAAAATGGGAATAGTAATTTTTGTATAATCTAACTCATAAGGTTTATTTTACGAAAGAAATGGCAACTGTGATTGCCTTTCATTATATTGCTAGCACTTAATATGTGCCTGACACTTGAAGCTTAATAAATGCCTATTGACTGACTGAATGATTGCTAAGCTACTGTTATTAATCTTTAAAAAGTTTTGGAAAATTTTAGAGGTTCTGCAGGACTGGCAAAAAGCAAAAAGTTTCCATTTTCAAAAAAAGAGAGATTGACTTCTATTCCTATCAGAATTTTAGAGGGCATTATTAAAGCTCTGGGTCTTGAGCTTTTATAAAGGGAAGTAAAGCAGTGGCCATTAAAAGCCAGCATGCCATTGTCAAGAACAGGTCATGCCAAACTAACCTCATTTTCTTTTTTTTTGATAGGGTCACTAGATTAGCAGATAAATGGAATCCTGAAGGCATAGTAGACTTAGATTTCAGCAAAGTATTTCAGAATGTCTTTCACGCAATCCCTGTGGATAGGAAGGATGATTGCTTTCTTCATGATTGCATAGTTGGGTTGATTTTGGAATTGGTTGAATGACTGGACCAAAAGAATAATCATTAACAGTTCAATGAAAATGTAGATGCTATTGTAGGGCCCCAGGGATCTATTCTTGGCCCTATGTTTTTAAGTATTGTTATTAGTAACTTATATGGAGCCTTAGAAGGCATGTTTATCAAATTTACAAATTACATGAAATTCGCAAGTATAGCTAACAGAGCAAAGATCAAAGATCAAAGATCTGGACAGTCTATGGTTCTCAAACCTTTTGGTCACAGGACCTCTTTACACTCTTAGAAATGACTGAAGATTTTTATGAAGTATTATTTAAAGTTGAAGAAACTGAGGCATACAAAGCAATGACTTATTCAGGGTAATACAGGAAGCATCTGAGGTTGGATCTGAACCCAGGTCTTCTTGACTCCAGGTCCAGTGCTCTATTCAACATGGCATCTAGCTAGAAATATACAAATGTAAAACAGGATGTTTTGGATGGTAGTTTTTTCTCCCAGCAATTTAAAAATCACTTGGTATCAATGTTTTAGAAGGAATTCTTGGTCAGATATGTATTGGACTTGATGATTCTTAAGGTCCCTTCCTTTTTTTGTATCTCCCTGCATCGCATCATCAAAGTATATTTCTCTCTTCCTGGGTTTGAGGAAATCAGATTTGTGGATTTATTTCTAGAAAAAGCTGCCAGCATTACAAGGATGCAAAACATCACCACCTACATCAATGAGAGTTGAATAAATCTATATATTGGAATAAGTGCTGGGTTTAGACTCAAAAAGTCTGTTTTTATTTCCCTGCTCCAACCCTCCTATCTATGAAGGCAAGGGCAAGGCAAGGTGATCAACCTTTCTGAGCTTTAGCCTCCTCTTTGTAAAATAGAGATAATAATGTTTGCACTCCTACTCAGCTCATAGTGTTGTCATGAGGAAAGTGCATTATAAACCTGAAAGTACTAAGAAAATGTGAAGTGGTGTTGTTGTTGTAATAACTCTAAAACATTGAACTTGTTTTCAAATGTGAGATGTGACAGTGTACCCCTGGCATCTACATAATATATGTGGTCAGTTTTACTCCAATCTCAGAGTTCTTTTTCTTGAAATAGTCAAAATTGGATTTCAGTAATGATACCACCTATGTACTGTCACCTGTTAGATTGTTCAATATTTTGGATATACTATTTGAAAAACTACCTGTGTGAAGGACCTTTTACAGTTTTGTAGGCTTAAAAATAGCTCAGTTCAAGGATTATTATTAAGAACTATATTTTGAAAGGGTCCCACCTTTTCCTGTTACAATATTCTAGGTTCATTATTGAAAAGAATGGTGTTGGGATCCTACTGCCCCCCCCAAAAACAATTAAGAAAACACTCTAATATTATTATTACTATTATTAATAATATTATTATTACTCTTAGACTGCATTACTAAAGGCATACCATCCAGAAGAAGCGATTGGAGGAGGGGGGAAAGAAGCATGTATTAAATACCTACTATGTGCCAGACGCTTTACTAAGCACTTTCCAAATACTATCTTATTTGAGATAGTTGACAAAGTTTCCACAGCCTTTGTCAGACCACATCTGGAGCATTGTTTTCAGTTCTGGGGACAAGATTTTAGGAGTGACATTGTTAAACTAGAATAGATCTAGAAGATGACAACTAGGATAGGGAAAGTCTTGGCAAATAGAAATCAGTTCATTGAACAAGTGGGGATATTGAGCTTTGAAAATAGAAGGGTTTGGGTGGGCTGATGTGAAGAATTGTTGTGTGGAAAAGGATTAGACATTCTCCTTTGACTTGTGTCCCAGTTTGTTCCTAAAATTTGAGGACTTAACAGCGGTTTTGACAAAAGTCAGAAAAGCCAGTTACACATAAAGCAATAAGTCTTTATTATTGTATTTCTTAACTTATACGATTGAAGTGCAGATGCCTAAAATAAAACACCTGGGATAGCTGATTTTTTAAATTATTTCCATTTTACCCGAGTTAACTGGGGCTCAGAGAGGTTAGGTGACATGTTCCTGGCCACATGTCTAGAAAATGTCAGAGGTGATATTTTTATCTGTGTTTTCCAGGGTGCTGTATCTGCCACACTAAGTTTCTAGGAAAGAAAGAAGAAAATCATGGAGGCTACCAAAACCTGGCATATAGTGGTGTTCAGGATATGAGAAAAAGAATGATGGGAGTCAGTAAAGGTCCTTCAGAGTCACTACTCTTGGACTAGAAACATCCAGGTTTCACTAAGTTCCAGCATGTCTTAGTCAATTTATAGATAGATGGGTCCTTAATCAACTCCACAACTAAGGGAAGACCCAAGGTCATGGATTTTGTATGAAGGGAACTCATCTCATGCAGACGTATTCTTTGATGTCATAGGCAAGGAGATGCTAAGAGTGGGCTGATGACTCACATGGGAGAAGAAAGTATGAGTGTTAGAAGTTGATAGAAAAGGCATAAAGGTGGGGGTGGGGGGATTAGACAGAAGATAGGGGCATGTCAAGAATAGAAGCAGCCTTCTGCATTTGAGCATCATGGATTTCAGAGAAGCCAAAAACTTCTTCCCAAAACAGATGCTTTCTGACTATTACAGCCCCAGAAGACAAAACCAGAACTAATGGATAGAAGCTATAGTGAAACACATTTTAACTCCATAAAAAGAAAAATGTCATAACAATTAGAGTTGTTTAACAATAAAATGGACTGCTTTGAAAGGTCCCTGAGTATCTTCTAGCAGACCAACTTGTTGGGCAGGGATGCAATGGATGATGTTCCTGTCCAACTGGATGACCTCTGATGTCCCTTTCATCTCTGAGATTCTGTAATTTAAGGCCTCAGGAAAATTGCATGGCTCAACTTTTTATAAAAAGAACCCTTGAAACTATTCCTTCTGTGATATTTTTCATTCCAATATGCTCACATAAATTTTGCCACTGACAATAAACTGTGACTTAAAATATAATGAATTCATGAATGCATTCTAGGGGATTGACTGACCATATAGCTTATGAAAAGTCATTGAATACATTCTAGAGGATTCACCACACAGCCTATGGAAGCTATCATTTAACCAATTAGCTCACCAACCAAATTTTTTTTTAAACCAATGATATACAGAAGATTCACTTGCAAATATGAAGGACAAGAGGAATAGCTAGAGAGTCCAGAAAGTTCCTAAAATATGCTTGCAATTTGGTCTCTCTTTTCCACACAAATCTATGGGGAAGTAATGAACTGGAGCATATTTGGGAAAGTGCTGCTGGAGAAAGGATTTTGCTGGACTAATCCTCGGATTCAAAACTCCTCAGTCCCTGAAACCAGTATGTTCAGCAGGGTGAAGTCTTTAGCTTTCTAGTTCTGTTTTCAGACTTTAGAAATCAAGTGTATGCCCAATTCACAATGAATATTATCAATCATGTATAACATTTCAAATGGACTTCGTTCTGATTTCACATTGGTACTCCCATGGAAAAACTAAGTCTTATTTCCTCCCAAATTCAATAAATTAACTTATTTTTTAAAGCATGTTCTTTTTTTTTAAACTTTGAAACTTTTGAAAATGCTGTTATTTCCACTGATTTAAAAAAACCCCCACAATAACCAGATTTAAAATACCTTAAACACCTACATGAAGCTGGAAAACTCAGATTCTCTGCTGTTGAGTCTGTTGAGAAATGACACCTACTAGTGTGTGTGTGTGTGTATGTATACATAAGTATATAAACACATACAAATATATTCTGTTAAAAATGTCTCTCCCTCTCTTTGTGTATATATACACACACACACATACATACATACATATGCTTGTGTTTGTGTATATACATGTATGTATATATGAAGATATTTAGTGTAGTTGTTGAATTATTTTAGTTGTCTCTGACTCTTCCTGACCCCTTTTGGAGTTTTCTTGACAAAGATATGGAGTGCTTTGCCATTTCCTTCTGCAGCTCATTTTACAGATGAGGAAACTGAAGCAAACACGTTGAAGTGTCTTGCCCAGGGTCACATAGCTAGTAAGCGTCTGAGACCAAATTTGAAATCAGTTCTTCCTGACTCCAGGCCCAGTGCACTATCCCATGTGCCACCTAGCTGCCCCCATAGATAGACAGATATGTATATATACATATCTATCTATATCTGAATAGATATATGCATTTTTAATTGAAATAGTGAAGAGGCACACTGTGGGAGATGTGCTATAAAGAACCCTCAGTTTTGGGGCCAGAGTTTGACTCTCAGCTTTGCCGTTTATTAACAGCATGATCCTGGGAAAATCATGTGACCTCTCTGTGCCTCAGTTTCCTCATCTGCACAATTAATAAAAGGGATAGTTTTAAAGTCACTTCAGGCTCACCAGATATTAAAACAAGGGGAGGAGATACCATGCTTATTGGTTGGTTAATGCTGTCAGTCAGCATCAGGCCACCCAATCACGAGTTTTCATGGGTTATTATACAGTTACTGGCTAGTGTGTTGGTAATTGACAGCACATCTAGCCAGTGACAAAGGAAGGAGGGACAACATCGCAACTATAACTCTTACCCCTCCGTCTTCGCTGCCTCCACTCCCTTTCAAACTGGGTGCGAAGTCCTCGCAGCCTGGAGGTGCAAGCGTGGGCTGCTTTGTCCGGGGGAAGGCGGCGGCAAACATTGGGACTTCCTCAGTGGATCTCCCCATCCACCTTGTAAGTAACTGGGTTTTGAGGCTGGGATGGTGGGTAATTTCCTAAGGGGGCTAAGTTGTTTCCACCTGGGGCGATAACCCCTAAGCCTCTCCTCTAGGGTCTTAATTTATGGCTGGTGGATGCATCTCTTTACATGTAGTGAAGTGTCTAACTAAGGGCTGGGCAACCTGCAGCTTTCCCACCCCTGTAAAAGTCCCAGGATCTTAGTTCGAATATCAGCCCTACCACTTAGAGACTGGGATATTGGGCAAATCAGTTAACCTCTTTAGGTCTCTGTTCCTTATAAATAAAATAAGGAGCCAGATTAGATGACCCACTAAGGCCCCTTCTAGCTCTGAGTAGCTATGATAATGTGGGCAAAGTCATTCATAGATAATGGATTTGCATCTCTTTTGCCTTTACTGTTGATTCATTTTTTGCACTTGTACCTCCAGTGCACATGTTGTTTGTCCAAGTAGTTTTCAGTCGTGGCAGACCCTTAATGATTCCATTTGGGTTTTTTTTTTTTTTTTTTTTTGGCAAAGATACTGGAGTGGTCTGCCATTTACTTCTCCAGGCCATTTTATAGATTAAGAACTGAGGCAAACAGGGTTAAGTGGCTTGCCCAGAGTCCCCACCTCTAGTAAGTGTCTGAGGCTAGACTTGAACGCAGGAAGATGAGTCTTCCTGACTTCAGGCTGAGTGCTCTATCCACTGGGCCATCTAGCTGCCCCACCTAGTCATATAGGAGATACTTGATACATTCTTAACTGATTAATTTTATCTAGGTCTAAAAGAGGTATCCTGGCATAGTGGGTAGAAAGTGGATTTGGAGCCAGGAAAATCTGGGTTCGGATGCCACCTACAACCCATACTAGTTGTGAGACCTTGGGCAAGTCACAAACCTGGAAGGCTCTAGGTAAGGTTATAAATTGCAGAGAAGTTGCAATTTGATCTGTATGGTTCATTTCCTAAACTGGGAGGGGGGCTCTCTATCCCTTTATCATGGTAGGCTTTGTAGCAGTTTGTCAACCCCTCATTTTTTACAAAACCGGATTCTTTGCTTCTATAAGGATCAAATTAGATAAAGGCAATCAGTAGGTAAAGTGCTTTATAAACGTAAAAGCTACAAGAATACTGGTTGTTGATGTCCCTGCAATATAGGAGTGTCAGGAAGGCCAGGGTTCATGCCTTCCTGATAAGTGCTGGCTGTGTGACTGAGCAGGTGCTGATCTGCAATGGAAGAGAGAGTTAACTTCTTCATTGTGTGTTCTGTCTGCCATTTAAATCCCGGGTCTGGTCCAGAATTAGCCACAAACCGTTTACTTCCTCACTGGTGTGGACTTTTGCCATTGAAAAACAGGAGCTGTTTTCCTTTGAGGAAAGGTTTCTGGAAGAAATCTCACCAGGAGCCTCCCTACACCATTAAAATCTCAGTGCTAGACCAGGTACTAGTTTCCTCCCTTCCAAAATTTTACATTGTATTTCTTTTGTTTCTATTCTGAACAGAAATAGCTCTGCTACTTACAAGCTGTATGACCTTGGAAAAGTCACTTAGAATGCCTCTGGGCTTCAGTTGTAAAATGAGGTGTTGGACTAGATGCCCTCCAAGGTCCCTTCCAGCTCAGGGTTTATGATCCTAGGATCAGAATGAAGGGAAGGAGATCAGGTGCTTATTGGCTGACTGAGCTGTCAATTAGTAGGAGGCCATTCAACCGTGATTTTAATTGGCTATTATACAGTTAGTTAGGTATCTGAGGCTGGATGCATACATAAATCTTAATGACTCCAGGATCAGTATTCTGTCCCCTGCTCTGCTGTTTCTGCAGAGTCCAAGCTATGGATGCCCCATAGTAATGTAGAGACAGACCAGGAAACCTGTGCCTTGGTCACTACTTCACCCCCAACTCATACCCTGTGGTAGGGGTCAAGTCAGGGTCACTAGTCAGGTAATGTACCAAGCATTGCTTACTCCATCTCCAATCCTATTTTTCTCATTTATAAAGTGGGGTTTGGAGGCCAAAAGTTTCTCAGGTCCCCTTCAGCTTTGAGATTTCCATGATTTTTATATTAGACCAAATTCCCCATGGAGGCTCAGCAATCTTATGCCTTGGTTATCATCATTTATAAGATAAACAATAATCTGTCTGGGATGCTTTGCTCAAGTCCTCTAAAGGTTATTTATAAGAATGTCTAGATGCCTCATTTACAGAAGCTGGACATACTGCCTGTTTTTGAAAATCAATTTCCATTTTTATATCAATACCAAAGCTGCGGTCAAGCTGGAGATATTTATGCCCCTTCTCACAGACAGGGTCTGGATTGCATCTTCATGTTGCTATTTTGCTCGGTATTCTCAGAGGACCCTTAGTCTCAGCCATTACTTACCGTGTTTACTCTCCTCTCGCCTTTTGCTTTTACTCCTTCAGAAGTTGATTTCTTACAGCCCCTGACACCTGCTCCAGCCAGATAAACTGACAGCTTCCACTGTAAATCTGGCCCCGATGCTGTCCTTCCCCTAGAATGAGAAAAATGCCTGTGCCAATGGGTTAGAATACTTTAAGAACTATCAGACTTTATCCCAACCTTTGTTCTCACTAGTCCCCACTTTGGAAGTGACAGCTAAAATCGAGGGTATCAACAGCCACAAGAAACGGAAGAATTACTTGGAGGAAGCGTTCATGGGTTCATCTTTCAGGAGACCAAGCTTTAGTTTTGAATGTCAGATAGCGATGCACAAGAACGGAGAATGTAGGTGGGTGCAAATCTTTGTATTCTTGCTGTACACATCCATATCCTCTTTGGCAGAGGCCCCTACGTTGGACTCTGACAATTTCTATGAATATTCTGATCATAAAATCATGGCTTTGAGAAACCAGATGTCCTTAGCAGATTCTACCCAATTTAAGTTTTCAATTTAAATCTCCTTTGGAAGTTTCAGCATTAAATTATCATGGATATTTCTGCCTGGAGGGAATTAAGGTCCATTACGTTGTTGGAGATGAAGGGCAGCAGTTGGAATAAGTATCAGATACTTAATTCCAGGCTTGCTAAAGAATTGTTTTCTTTCTTTTCCTTCTTCTTTTTCTTTTTTTTTTAATCTTGTATACTGTATTCTTTCCTTTCCCCTTCTTTCTCCCCCCTTGAGGAAAATGAGTACTTGGCTGTGAATGATACTGACAATTCCATTCACCTTGCAGATTTCATCTTCTCTTAAAATAAGTTTGCACTGGGGAAATGATTTACTGTAAGGGCTGACTAAATTCCTGTTCTGTAATTTCATAAAATAGCAGACTCTCAGGGACCTCAGGGTCATTTAGTTCAATGGTTCCTGTGTATCTTTTCATTCTCTTCTCCAGTATTCAGCTTCTGCTTGAAGAAGCACATAGTGTGATTATTTTTTTTCCCTAGAATCTTAATTATCCCAGGCCCCGCACACTTCTTAGGGCACATTTAGGGGAGTTCTTAACATTTTTGTGTGTCAGAGACTCCTTTCTTTGGCTGGGCTGGTGAAATCTACACATCACTTCTCAGAATAATATTTTTAAATGTATGAAATAAATTATGTAGGATTACCAAGGAAACCAATTTATTGAAATGCAGTTATAAAAATGTAAAAAAAATACAAAGCCATAGATCCTAGTGTAAGTGTCCCAACTTAGGGAGACTTCAGGCTGCATCCCAGGGAACCAGCACCACTTTTCATATCCTGTAAGTATAGCCCAAGATCCCACATTTTTTAGAGATGGCATTGGGTACTATGCCTCATGGAGACAGTGACTATACCCACTTAAGACACCACTGGGTTCACCAACCCAATTCTAGCCTTTATCAAAGATGATACTGGATTTAACACCCTCTAGTACTAGAACTGGGCCCTATACCCCCACACTAGGGACAACCCTTAGCTTAGCCCTCCCTTGAGCTAGACCTGGACTTCATACCATGCCCTAGAGTTTTACTCTGTATCTTTTAATGACAAATCTCTCTATCTGTAAGCTTGTCTTACTCCCTGTTTATGAGACTCTCCAAGTGGGTAGGTTACAATCATTCCAGTCCTCCTTACATTGCCAATTTTTGTTTTTTTTTTTAAATGAGACATTATTGTTCATCTAAAGCCTTAGCAGAACCCAGAAAAGGGGGAACCACTGTATTATTCACCAAGAGAATTTTAAAGATGGAGATCAGAGTTGGCAAGAGTGAAGGTCCAAAAGAATTGATTGAGGTATGTTGGAGTGTTTTATGCACAGCAAGGGTTCCAATATGCCTTATAGTGTGCAACTAAAGCATAGGGGAGCAAGTCACTTGATTTCTTAATTATCTTACAGAAAACATATAGTTCTTTTCTGTAGATAGTTAGTAGTTCATAATTGTAAAGCCCTTTTCAGGTTATAAGCACTTGCTCACAAAGATAGCGTTTCAGGATGGGACTCTCTAAGAATTAATATGAAGAAAGATCTGGGGGGATCGATAAGCTGGATGATAAGCTACATATGACAACTTCAAAATAGTAATTAGATGCTGGGCTGTACTATTTACAGTAAGGTGACAGCACTGCTATACACTGCCCTGGTCACCTCACATTTGAAATATTGTATTCATTTCTGGGAGTCACATTTTAGGAAAGACGTTTACAGATGGGAACCTGTTTGGAGAAAGGCAACAAGGAGGAAGAAGAGTCTGTTAAAATCATGAGTTTGAGGTTGAGACAAAGGAAATAGTGATGCTAGTCTGGGGAAGAAGATGCTATGGGGAGACATGATAGCTAACATGGAGAGAAAGGATCAGGCTGATTTAGATTTTTATTAAGAAATTATTTCAGAGTTAAACCCCGTTTCCTTTTTTTCCACGGTTACTAAATTGGTATATGAGAGGCTGTAGATGGGGTACTAAAGCAAAGGTCTTGACAGAGTCTGTCATCCTATGCTTGTGGATGAGATGGAGAAATGTGAACTGTCCACTGTGCCTTCTTGCCTCTCAAAATAACGTCAGAGAGATAAATGGAAGGTCCTAGAGTGTTTCTGTTTGTTTGCTACTGCTGCTGCTATTGTTTTAGTTTCCCTGTCTTGTGATAAGAGAGGAGTGACTTAACTGTAGTTACTCTGAGGAATATCTGGGACTCTAGAGGCTTCATGCTTCCTTCATATTGAGGGTGGAAGCTAATTCATTTGGAGGCTGCATTGAGAGGCATAATGTCTGGTCTAAGGAAGGAAATGGTCTTGCTGTCCATTGCCAGATCTCAGAAAGAATATTGCTTTCAGTTCTTGGTGACATGTTTTAGGAAGGATATTAATATGCTCAAGTCAAGTCAGCTAGCATTTATCAAATGCC
Source organism: Vombatus ursinus (assembly GCF_900497805.2). Taxonomy (NCBI): domain Eukaryota; kingdom Metazoa; phylum Chordata; class Mammalia; order Diprotodontia; family Vombatidae; genus Vombatus; species Vombatus ursinus. The sequence continues at coordinate 10,510,886 of NW_020954642.1, forward strand.
TGCTGTGTTCCAGGCATTGTGCTAAGCCCTGAAGATAAAAAGACAAAATCAGCCCCTGCTTTTTTTTTTAAACATATTTTTATTTATTTAGTTAAATACTTCCCAATTACATTTAAAAATTTTTAACATTCATTTTTTAAAAATTTGAGTACCAAATTTTCTCTCTACCTACTTCCTTTCCCCAACCTTTTGAGAAGGCAAGTAATATGATATCGATTATACATGTGAAATCAGGCAGAACATTTCCATATTAGCCATGTTGCAAAAGAAAACACACATACATACACAAAAACAAGAAAAATAAAGTTTTAAAAAAACTATGCTTCAGTCTGTACTTAGAGTTCATCAGCTCTCTGTGTGAAGGTGTATAACATTTTTCATGATGGGACCTTTGGAATTGTCTTGGATTCTTTTCTCGATTTGATTAGCTAAGTCTTTCATGATCATCCTTACAATATTGATGTTGACTGTGTTCAGTGTTTTGCTGATTCTGCTCGCTTCACTCTGCATCAGTTTATATAGGTCTTCCTAGGTTTTTCTGAAACCATCCTGCTTGTCATTTCTTATAGTACAATAGTATTCCATCACAATCATATTCTACAGGTTGAGTCATTCCCCAATTGATGAACCTTCCCTCCATTTCTAATTCTTTGCCACCATAAAAATATTTACTGTAAGTATTTTTGTACAGATAGGTCCTTTTTTTTCCTTTTTTTGGATCTCTTTGAGATACAGACCTAGTAATGGTATTGCTGAGTCAAAAGGTATGCACAATTTTATAGCCTTTTGCATATAGTTCCAAATTATTCTCCAAAATGGCTAGACCAGTTCACAACTCAACCAGCTAGTGTCCCTATGTTTCCATATCCCCTCCATCATCGTCATTTTCCTTTTCTGTCAATGTTAACCAATCTGACAGGTGTAATGTGGTATCTCAAAGTTGTTTTAATTTTCATTTCTCTAAGCAGTAATGATTTAGAACATTTTTTCATGTGATTAGTGATAGCTTTGATTTCTCTTTTGAAAACTGCCTATTCATATCCTTTGACCATTTATCAAATGGGGAATGACTTGTATTCTTATAAATTTGACTCAGTTGCCTATATATTTGAGAAATGAGGTCTTTATCAGAAAAACTTGTGTAAATTTTTTTCCCCTAGGTTCTTCTTTTCCTTCCAATTTTGGTTTCATTAGTTTTGTTTATACAACAGCTTTTTGATTTCATGAAATCAAAATTACCCATTTTACTTCCCATGATACTCTATCTCTTGTTTGGTTATAAACTCTACCTTTCTCCATAGATTTGATAGGTAATTTTTCCATAGTCCCCTAATTTACTAATACTCTCACCCTTTATATCTAAATCATTTATCCATTTTGACCTTATCTTGATATACAATGTGAGATGTTGGTTTATGCCTAGTTTCTGTCAAACTCCTTTACAATTTTCCTAGCATTTTGTCAAATGGTGAGTTCTTGCCCCCAAAGCTTGGATTTTTGGGTTTATCAAACACTAGATTACTGTGGTCATCTACTACTATGTATTGTGTACCTAATCTATTCCACTGATCCACCACTGTATTTCTTGGGTAGCACCAGATTGTTTTCATGATTACTGCTTTGTAATACAGTTTGAAATCTGGTACTACTACAACCCCTGCTTTGAAAGAGCTCACAGTCTAATGGGGGAAACAGCATGCAAACAAACATGTACAGACAAGCTATAGACAGGATAAATTAGAAAAAATCAACAGAAGGAAGGCTGTAGAATTTAGGAGGATATGGATAGGCTTCTTATAGAAAGTAGAATTTTATCTGGGACTTGAAGGAAGATAAGTAAGCTAGGAGCGGTCATGGAGGTCAGAAAGTGAAAATGTTTAGATGGGAAAGAGAGGGTTTTGTGCAAGAAAAAATAAGGATCCCAGTGTCCCTGGAGATCCTCTTTCTCCATAGAGAGGAGTGAGATGTACAAAGATTGGAAAGATAGTAGGGAACTAGATTATAAAGGACTTTAAAAGTTAGCAAGAACATTTTAAATTTGATCCTGGAGGTAACCAAGAGCCACTAAAATTGATTGAATAGGAGGGTGGATGACATGATCAGACTTACAGTTTAGGAAAATCAGTTTGATTTTGGAAGATAGCCTAGTATGGGTGGAGACTTGAGGCAGGGAGACCAAGAAGCCATTACAATAGTGCAAGCATAGGGGTATGGGGGCCAGCACCAAGGTATTTGCAGTGTAAGAGAAGAGGGCGATTGTATGGTACTGGTGGTGAGAGTGAGTCAGTGCGTTATGACACCTCCCTGATGAGCATGCAGGACCAAAAGGATGCTGGTACCTACCCTCCATAACAGAGAAGATGGGAAGAGAGGAGCATTTTGGGGGAAAGAGAAGGAGTTCTCAGTTCTGGACTGAACAGTGTCCAGGAGAGGTTATTCAGGGTGGTGAGGGGTTTCAAAACCATGCTGTATGAGAATCACTTGAAAGAACCATGCAGATATTTACCCTAGAGATGGGATAGCTTAGGTTTAGTCAAGAGCTTGACAGCTCTCCTCTAATATTTGAAGGACTGTTATATAGAAGGGAATTTCTACGTTTCCGTGTTGTCCCAAAGAACAGAACCAGGAGCAATGGATGGAACTGAAAGAGAGGCATATTTGGTCTTACTGTAATTCCTAACAGTTAGCTGTCCAGAAGTGAAATAAGAATCCCAGGGAGGGTATGGGTTCATGCTGACTTGAGGTCTTCCTGGAAAGCCTGGGGATGTAGCAGAGTGAATTCTTGTATAAGCACAGCTTGTACCAGATGCCCTCAGGTCTCTTCTAACTCTGTGACTCTGTGCTGCCAATGAATGGAGGTTAGAGAGAGACAGGTTTCTGCTGGATATAAGGGGGAAAACAACAAAACTTCCAACAATTAGAGTTGTCCTAAAGCATAATGAATGTGCTGTTTTGACAGGTAGTGAGTTCCCTGTCAATAGAAGTATTCAGCTGGAAGCTATGTGACCATCAGGGATGTTGTAGAGAAGATTCCTGTTCAGTTTGGGTTGGACTAGATGATCTCTGAAGTCCCTTTCAAGCCTGAATTCGCTATTCTATGAAAATATTTGGAGGTTACAGACTTTAAAGAAAACAATGATTTCGGCAATGTGAGTACTCACTCCAGCTACATGGATTATAATTCCTAAGGCTTAATAGATGGTTTCATGAGTTGCTGTGGCCAATAAATTAAACCCCATGGCGGCCAACTCTCGGGGGATGGGACTTTTGTCATGTAGCTTATCTGGTTCTCAGAAGCACACTCAGGTACATGCACAGACGCACAGACACACACACACATACACACGCACACACTCTGTCAGGTCTGTATCTTAAAACTTTCTATTCTCTGACACATGTCAAGAACTAATATTATTAAAGTATTGACTCTGAGAACCCTGGGTCCCTTCCCCAGTTCCAGGACTCATAATACAGTAGAAACAACATGGACTCTGAAGTCACAAAACCTAGGTTCGAATCTCACCTCTGATGATTATTGCCTGAGTAATATTGGACAAGTCACCTAAACTCCCTTGGCCTCAGATTCTTCATCTGTAAAATGGGGGAGGGGGAAGGGTTTCAACGAAATAGCCTCTGAAGTCCCTTACAGCTCTGAATCTGTGATCCTACGAAGAAGTAAAATGTAGGTGTTTTTGAGTCGTTAGTGCTTAGTATGTGGATGGTTCAGAGGACAGTCTAACCATGTTCTCTCATCCTGGGGTATGGGGGGGCTTCCCTTTCCCCAGTGAGCCTGGCAGAGCAGAGTATTGTAATAATGATGATAATGAAAATGTTAATGATGACTGCAAGATGAGGGGTAGGGAGAGGACTGTAATAATAATAACAACAACAAAAATAATGATAACTAGCATTTATATAGTGCTCTAAGGTTTGCAGAGTGCTACATACAAATGTATCATTTGATCCTCACAATATCTCTGGGAGCTGAATGCTATTATTCCCATTTTATAGATGAAGAAACTGAGGCAGACAGAGGTTAAGTGACTTGCCCAGGGTCCTATAGCTAGTAAGTGTCAGAGGCCTTACTATATAGAGAGAGCTTCCCCTTCCCTGTGTACTCCAATTGCCACATGCTGGCTGTGCCTAGGTGAGTCCTTGAATTACAGTTAGTACTCAGCCTATGTCTCCAACAGCCTGCAGACTCAAATTGATATGAAAGAGACTGCATTGCCCTTGGGACGAAGGAATGTTGAGTTTGAACCCTGGCTCGGACAACTTCTGGGTATGTGAATGTGAGCATGTCACTTCAATTCTTCTGCTTTGGTTTCCTCTGTAAAATGGGGACAATAATACGTGGTCTTACCTCTGGGGCGGTTGTAAAGGAAAGTGCTTTTTAACCTTAAACCTTATAGAAATAGGAGATCGAACTTGTCATCTTTTAACTAGGGTTTGAAAGTTGTTTGTCTGCAGTGCTGTTACTGCTAATGGATTTGATAAAACTGGTTTGGCCATAAAGCCAATTACACATATTTATCTCTTTTTTGACACCTACTTTGTGTTATGTTGTTAGCTTGCGTAAACAAAGAACATGAAGACAGGAAATTAATTTGGAGAAAAATGTCAGCTAGTGATTCTCAGAGTCATAGAATGTTAGAGCTGGAAGGGACCTTTGGACACCGAATGAGAAAGGTGGAGGGGACCTTCACAACTATTTAGTTACTAGAGGATCTTAGAATCACAGAGTTGGGAGAGACCCAGAAGGTAATCAGGCACAGCATCTCTCTGCAGTATCCTCACACCTGGCTCCAGCGATAGCAAACTCCCTGCCTTATGAGGTAGGCTTTTCTTGTTGCAAGACATTTTTTTTTCTTTTTCTTTTTCTTTTTTTTTTTTGGTGAGGCAGTGGGGGTTAAGTGACTTGCCCAGAGTCACATAGCTAGAGTGTTATGTGTCTGAGGCTGAATTTGAACTCAGGTCCTCCTGACTTCAGGGCTGATGCTCTATCCTCTACACCACTTAGCTGCCCCTGCAAGATACTTCTTAACAGGATGGATTCTTCATGCTGATCAACTGAGATTTGCCTCCTGGTAATTCCCATCCATTGGCCCTAATTCTGTCCTCTAGGTTACAGTAGAGTACTTACTACTGTAAGTCTAATCCATCTGCCTTATAACAGCCCTTTAAATATTTGAAGACAGAAATTATATCCCACCTAAGTAGTTTCTTTCCTGGACTGAAAATCCCCAGTACCTTTAAACTGTCATCATGTGATACTGTTCCAAGTTTGCTTACCATCCTGTTTGATCTCCATTACTGGCACTCCTGCTGCTCTCTTCCCCCCCCTTCTCTCTCTCTCCCACTCCCCCTCTCCCCACCCCCCCTCCAGTTTCCCAAAAGTCTTAGTGCAGTTTTAAGCTATTAAAGCCTTCCAAGGATGAGTGGAGATTGTAGTAGAGAACCACAGAGTTAGAAGGGACTACAGATGCTAACTGATGCAAGTTGGGTCTGAACAAGATTTATTCTGCTGCATCCCCAGCAAGGTGACCGCAGACTTTCACATGACGACCTCAAGTTGACAGGAACCTACTCTCTCATTGGCCTTCTTGTTCCATTTTTTTTACAGCCTAATACTGCACTGAGATGTTTGAGACACCTTGTATTATGTGTGTATGCATATGTACATGTGATATATATATATATACACACACATACATTTACACATGTGTATATATGAGTATGTGTGTATTTCTCATAGTACGTTTATATAACACTTTAAGGTTTTGAAAGCATTTATCTGTCAAAATTCTGTGTTAGGGAGTAGAATTATTATCCTTTTCTACAGCTATGAGGACATGGGCTCAGAGAGCTTTAATAACTTACCCAAAGTCGGGGCAGCTAGGTGGCACAGTGCATAGAGCACCAGCCCTGGAGTCAGGAGGACCTGAGTTCAAATCCGGCCTCAGACACATAACACTCACTAGCTGTGTGACTCTGGGCGAGTCACTTAACCCCAATTGCCTCAGTAATACAAACAAACAAAAAATAACTTACCCAAAGTCACCTATGAATTGTTTAAAGCTATAAGCCTAATTCGGGTCTTCGTGTCTCAGATCCATAGATGACAAGAGGAAATGATTTGGAGCTCTAAAGACGGGCAGGAATGATGATCTGATTAGGAGGCTGTGTGGTACCTTGAAAAGAGTGTTGAAACTAGAGTCACTTCGTCTGAATTCTAACTGTATCTGTGACCTTTCACCCACTGGACCTCAGTTTCCTTCCCTGTCAGATGAGGGGGTTGGACTAAATGGAATCTGAATGATCCTCTGAATCTCCTTATTTTACAAGTGAAGAAACTGAGACACTGAGAAGAAAAGTAGCTTCCTCAAGTTCAACAACTAATAAATTAAAAACTAGGATTTGACCCCAGGTTTTATGACTACAAACACTATTAGACTGCACTGTCCTAGAATATTAGCTCTAGCTGGATGTATTTTTAGAGATATTCTCCATCTCCTCCTGAACATTAAGGTTCAGAGACATTTCTTAATTGCCCATAGTCAAAACTGTAGCTCATGCCAAACCCTAGTACCAAGGGTTCTGCTAACATCTCTTTTTCTACCACTTGATTTTATGAATGATAGGGGAGGAAAAGAACTCACTGATAGAACCCACTCAAATTTTCCCTTTATTATTGAAAATACCTGTGTATACAATTAAGTTCTTAGTATTTAAAGGAACTCTGATTCTGTTAGTCTGGCACTTCCTTCTGATTAGGACCCCTTCATGCTCTCTGTGAATGATCTAGCCAAAAGTATTTGTCCCCTGGTGGCCACCAGCACTCTGGTGATGATCTTCTCTGCTCTTAGTCCGGGCTGATTCTTGGATGATAGACACACAGTCCATCACAGCAGAACCCTTTCTTCTCAGGCTTCAGTCTTCTTAGCATGGCAGATCTTATAAGAGTTGGTACTCTGCTAGCAGAGAATCTAAGACTCCAGGGTCATTATATGCCACTGTAAAGGATATTGGGGGTGCTGGGGAAATGATGGTGGAAATAGGTCAGTATGTCAAAAAAAAATCTCTGTTAAGAAAAGGGGTATTTTCCATGAAACCGGTCTTTTTGCATGGGATTATTTAAAGATAATATATGGCCCCACCCCTTTCCCAGAGTGAGCTGGGCTACGTCTCTTTAGTATTCTAGGAGTCTCTTAAGGGTTTGGAGGTATCTAATACTTTTGCCTCAAGCCCTGATTCTGGTTTATTTCTCCACCCCCACCCCTGTTCCATTTAACCAATTAACATTAATTAACCTTAACAAAGAGGTATTTACTTGGAAGTTTTAGCAAGAACCAGAGTAAATATTGTTCCTCCCAACAACTCAGGGCAAACTCTCTCGCCTATACCATCAGTCTTTTGAGAATGTGGGTTTCAGACATATAGCAGTCTCTGAATAGAGACTTATAGCAGTCACATCAGCTTCATGTCCAAATGCTGCATACCGAATGAATCCTTGAGCAATAAACATAAACTGTTTGCATACTGAAGCTTTTCTAGCTGGGTAGAGCTTTACCAGATCTGTGAGTGTCAGAGAACCTAGGGTCACATCATAATATGATGGGACTTTTAGAATAGGACTTTTATGGGAAAAGGAATACATACACATACAGAGCACATATATAGTACATATGTAGACACACATACTAGTATACACACTTACATATATACATACACATATATACATACACACACACACACACACACATATATATATATAAAATCTATACACATGCATATTTGTGTATACACTCATATATAAGCCTGTATGTGACCCTGGGCAAATCTCTAAACTTCTCTCTTCAGTTTCCTCATTTGTAAAATTGAGAATAATCATAGTACCTGTCTCTCCCAAGGTTGTTGTGAGGATTAAATGTGATCTACAGATAACAATTTTAACAATTTGCAAACCTTAAGGCTCTGTAGAAATGTTAAATCATATATAAATGTAAACTTTATCTTACAATCTTACATTGTGTTTTCTTACATGTTTCCCTTTTTAAAAAATGTTCTGATGGAAATGTGAAAAACTTATCCATCAGATGGGTTAGGAAAGTTTGTCAAAATATCAAATCATTCACTCCTGGAACATTTGAGTTATCTTAAAATCAGGTCCTGTGTTCCACTTGACATTCTGAAGAACAAAGTGGGAAAGATATTGACGGAGTGCTTAGGCGCCATTGGTAGCCCACTGAAATCTTCTTGGGTTCCAAAGAAAAACCTCTTCTTGCATTTATGATACTCAATTGCAGAAACAACAAGGGGATTAGGAAAATCATAATTTCCTACATTTCAAAACTATTATCATTATAACAAGGTCTCCCACTGTGGCTTCAGACCCATACAGCAGGACTAACTTGGACTAGGCAGGAATAATACCTCTCTTTTCAAGGTAATGAGATTACACACTTAAAAAGAGCTTTTTCCTAAAGTTAACCCCATAACAAAAAAAAAAAAGTTTAGACTGGGCAATGAACTCGGGGTCTTGACCTCTTAAATCACATCTTAGCTCTGCTCCTCACTTGCCCTTTTCTGTGACCTTGGCCAAAGTAACTTTCTGTCTGTGCCGCATGATCTTTTTTTTTTTTTTTTCGTTAAGGCAACTGGGGTTCAGTGACTTGCCCAGAGTCACACAGCTAGTGACGGTTATGTGTCTGAGACCAGATTTAAACTCAGGTCCTCCTGACTCCAGGGCCGGTGCTCTGTCCACTGCACCACCTAGTGTGCCCCCTCATGATCTCTTAAGGCTCCTTCCCAGGACTAAGAGTGTGTTTTTTTATTGCTGAAAACAGCATTAGAGCAATAAGATTGAGGGTATTAGTGGAAATATCACTGGCCTGGGAGCTGAGAGAGTTCAGGTCATGGCTCTGTGACCTTTCACAAGCTACTTTCCTTGTGTACCTCAGTTGACTTGTCTGTAAATTGACAGGGGTTGGAGGGGGGTGGGTGGATTAGATGATCTCCAAGGTCGCTTCTTATTTTCCAAGATTTCTTACAACTTTAACCTTCTAGGATTATACTGTGATGGCATTGTAGAGTCATGGATGCTGGTGATCCAGTCAGCATGCATGGGTGTTCAGGGAGGACCAGCAGCACCTCTAATGTGAGGGCTGCTCACTCACTTTTGGTGTCCACCCGGCCCCCAATTCTCGCCTGTGGCTCCAACAAGCTGTTGCACATCCAACAGCCACATCACTGTAAACCGTCTTGTCAGAGGAGCTAAACCAGGTTGAGGGTAACTAACAGGCCTCAAACCCATTGCTGAGTTAGGGGGACGTTTACCCCAAGCATGTGAAGACTTACCCCCACCAGAATAGGTGGATGCTAACAAAGTGTTCCAGTGACCATGAAGGCAGCTGAAGCAGGTGCCGTGGAGTACTTAGAGCTTGGTCACACGTTAAAGATGTCAAGATTGTCCACTGCATCACCAGTTGTCTTGACTTTTGTCTTGCCACTGAGCTTCTATGACTCTGGAAGAGAGAGTGAGGCTGATGACTTTGTGCAACTCTGACTCACTTAAATCCAGTTCACGGGCTAGTTAAGACCTCATCCTGTGATGTCATCAGTCTTCTTTGAAATGAAGGACAAACAACAACAGTAAGCATCTGCTATGTGCCAGGTGATGAGGATACCAAGACAAGAATTTAAATTATTACTGTGGTGTGTAGTGGAGAATTTGGAAAGATAATTTGGCTTATTGCAACTCAGTTGTTTAGTTTATGATGTTGTTGAAAGAGCACTAACTCTATAGTTAGTTGACCTGGGTTCATATCTCGCCTTCAATGCTTATAGTGTCACTTTGGGAAATTCACTTGCCCTTCCTTGGCCTCAGTTTCCTCATTTGAAAAATGAGGGGTGAGGGTAGCCTTAATGGACTGAATTTGAATCCCAGGTAACAAATAGCTTTATGACTATAATTTAACCTTTCTGAGTTTCACCAGTAAAATGGGGACTTGCACTTCCAACCTCACCGGGATGTTGAGTGAGAGGTTATATCAATCTTTAGTTTTGCTAAAATGAATTAATTTAGAAGGACTTGAGAAGTCATCTATCTGGGTGCAATGGATAGATCACTGTGTCTGGATTCAGGAATACCAGTTCAAATCCAGCCTTGGACAGTAGCTATGTGACCCTGGGCAAGTCACCTAACTTGTTTGCCTCAGTTTCCTTGACTGCAAAATGGAGAGAATAGCACCTACCTTTCAGGTTGTGAGGATCAACTGAGGTAATATCTGTAAAGTGCTTAGCACAGTGCGTGGCAGATAGTAGGTGCTTAATAAATTATTCTTTCCCTTCCTTCTCTCCAGTTCATCCACTTCTATCCCTTCTATGATACCCCTCACAAGTATTCAGTCTCTGCTTGGGGATATTTCCTGAAAATGTAGACTGACATCAGGAAATGAGTCCTCATATTTCAAAGTATTCAGTAGCATATTAAGAGCCCAAATTCTGGTGCACAGTGCATTGTGATAGATTTAATAAAGAGTATTTGTCTGGTCTGAGCATGGGTAACAGCTAGGTGGCACAGTGAATAGTGCTGGCCTTGGATTCAGAAAGGCCTGAGTTCAAGTCCTCCGTCAGACACTTCACAGCTGTGTGACCCTAGGCAAGTCACTTAACTTCTCTCAACCTCAGTTTCCTCATCTGTAAAATGGGAATAATAATAGCACCTCCTTCCCAGAGTTGTTGTAAGGCTCAAACTCAGGTACCATATAAAGAGTGCTTTGCCAACCTCAAAGATCTGTGTAAATGCTAGGTATTACTATTATGCTAGCTATTAAGATGACAACCAAAAAAAAGCTGTGATTATTGACTGAATTAATAATAGCCCTTGATTTGTAGCCTTTTCTGATTTCAGAGGTATTAATACTCACATGGAAAATTTAACAATCAGCTTGGCTCCATCATACCCCTGCTTGCATAATAGTAAAGAAATGCAAAACTTAGGGTAGAGGAGCTGGATCCAAAACTTCTGGGTGTGGGAAACCCGTCCACTTTGGTGATTCCAGGTTATTATTCAAACTGAAGTATTCTGTTGTAGGAATAAATGCTTATATCTTGGTGGTAAGGCATATTTAGATTGATATAGGGAAAAATAAGTTCTTATAAGCTGGAAGTATCCACAGCTATAATAGGCAGCTTCAGGTGCGTAGAGAGTTCCCTGGAGTTCTTGAAGTGTAGTACAGATGACCACAAAGTAGAAGGAATTGCAGTCATGTGAGGGTAGAATACTAGACCAAAGATAAGGAAATACAATTTAATAGAGATTAATGTGAAGTCTTATAGTTGGGTTCAAAATAATCTCCTTTATAAGTATAAGCTGCTTGTGGCTTGGCTAGATAGCAGTTTGTCTGACAAAGATCTTAGGGTCTGAGTGGAGTAAGCTTAATATGAATCAGTAATGTGATATGACAGTCAAAAAAGTTGGTGCCATCCTTAGGCTACATTAAAAGACGCAGAGTGCCCCATGCTAGGTAGCTAAGAGTCAGGGAAACTTGAGCTGGAATCCTGCCTCAGGCGGTTGCTAACTTCATGGCCAGTACTCACTTGACCCCTGTGTACCTCAGTTTACTCATCTGTAAAATGGGGATAATAATAGCATCTATACCACAGTGTATTTGTGAGGATCAGAGGAATTAACATATGTAAAGCACTTTTTAAACTTTAAAGCACTATGTGAATGCTAGCTATTGTTGTGGTTATTCTCTGCCTGTTCAGGATATATCTCCAGTATGGATCTACTTTGTGCTAATAAGCTAGAGAGCATCCAGAATAGGGTGATCCAGATGGAACAGAGGCTCCAAGATCAAGTCATTTTGGGGGCAGCTAGGTGGAACAGGGCCAGCCCTGGAGTCAGGAAGACTTGAGTTCAAATCCAGCCTCAGACACTTGATACTAGCTGTGTGACCCTAGGCAAGTCACTTAACCCCATTGCCTAGCAAACAAAACAAAACAACAACAAAAACAAAAAAAAAAACAAAAAAAAAACCAAAAAACAAAAAACGAAAAAACAAGATCAAGCCATTTGGGGAATTGCTTGATGACCAGGGGATTTTTAGTATTGAGAAGGAAAAGCTTAAAGGGGACAGAGCAGCTTTCAGGATTTGAAAGACTTTTATTCAGAAACCCTCTCTTTTCCAGTAGCCTTGTCCTTCATGCCCTGGTTTGGCAAAATCTGGGGGATTGACCGAAAGTTGCATAAGGCGAGATTTCCACTTGAGATAAGAAAAAACTTGGTAACTGTCCCCAAGAAATGGAATAGGTCTGCCTTGGGAGACGTGTGGTATGTTCCTCCTCACTAGAAGGCTTCAGACAAAGGTTTGATGTCTGTTGGGTAAATATTAGAGGGGATTCCTGTTTAAGATGTCAGTAGAAAAGGTGACCCCAAGGGTCCTGTTCAGCCAGGAGTTTCTGTGAAGCAATGTTGTACTAGGGATTCTTGAGAAAGGTACAGTTGGCATTAAGTAGTCTTGGAGTCAACTTCTAGGTCTGAGAGTCTATGCTTTTGCAGTTCTATGGATGCAAAAGGTCTGCTCATATCTTGTTATCCTTTATTCATCTTATTTTATAAAATCTGTACATGTACTTAATTTCAAGAAATTTTGAACATTTATTAATTTTGTCAACTATGTATACTGTACTAAGTGCTTGGATACAGAGATGAAACAAGAAACTTAAAATCTACTAGCTACAGCTAAAACAGATAAAATAATACAAATAATGACATAACTATATGAAACATACAAACATATTTCTGTGCAGATTCAGAGGAGGAAAAGCTTTGGGGTGGGGTGGAATCAGGGAGCTCTTCCTGGAGAGGGTTGTTTTTGATCTGTGTGGTGTAATGTAGGGAATAGTTTACTGCTGGAGGCTTGGGGATTAGGGCATTCTGGCCACAAGGATAGGAATAAAGAAAGACAGACTGGAAAATATAGGATGTACACCTGGGATGTTGAATAGTCTACTTTAGATGTAGAATAGCGGATGTGGGGAGATACTTAAGATGAATACAATGGCACAGACTTTTGGAGGGTCTCAAATTCTGGGCTAAGGATTTTGAAACTTCTGATAGGCAGTAAAAAGATAAGTAGATAAAGAGACAGAGCATTTATTATATGCTAGCTGCTATCCTAAGCTGGTATCCTAAGATGCAAATCCAAATAAGTAATACAAGAAAACCATTAAAGTTTTTGAGCAAAGAAATGAAGTGATCAGATCTGAACATATGGAAAATTCTTTTGGAAGCTGTGTGAAGGGTGGGTTGGAGTGGGGAGAGACTAGACAAGGGAAAGCTGGTTAAGAGGCAAGAAGAGTTAAGTGAGTTGTAATGAAGGCCTAGACTAGGATGGTAGCAATGGCAAGAGAGAGGGAGAAAATGCTAATTTTATTCCTCCCACATGTGTTTTATTAAAATTATACAAAACCGCTACAAAAAAGTGGTTATGTGAGCCATCTTTTATCTCATTACTATGTAGGGAAGGAAGATGGACAGAATTTCTTAAAGGAGTTTTCAAATCACTGCTGAAATGTAGGTGGCAACACATTGGTTACTAAAACCAAAATAATACAAAATGTCAAGATCCATGTCATGTGTGTATGTACGTGTGTGTGTGTGTGTTTGCAAGTCAGTGGTGTTGGCAGATTTAAAAAAAAACATTTTAATCTTTGATCCTTTTAACATATCTCAAATGATTACTTATCCAATAAGAAGAACATAAAGATTATGTAAAAGTGGTGGAAAAGGCAAGAAACAGATTCAGAAAGTCATCTGAATAATATAACTACATCTGTGTTTTATCAATAAAACTTGATGAGGCAGAAATTGTATTTTCTCCCGGAGGCACAGAGGCTATCATACTCATAATACTATGATTGTATTCCTGGTGTCATGAGTGAGGTTAAAAACTTTATCTACAGTTTTGTCTCTAAGATCTGGGAATACTAATGTACTAGGCAGGGGGTTATCTTTTCAGAGCTGGGGGGATGCCAGGTGGGAAAATAGGAAAAAATGGGGGATAATTAATCTAATTTGTACACCTGAGAAACCCAAAGGAAGCATCCTTTGCACAAATCAGGAAAGTGTCAAAGTCCCTTTTCCTTATAATGGCCTCCTATAGGAGACTGATAGAATCGGCTTAAATTGCTGTAGGTTCTGTATTATCCTCAATCTTATTAGAATAATGCAGCCCATTAATCATAGAATTTTACAGCCAGCAGGAAACTTACAGATCATTCAGTCCAGACTCCTCATTTTAAAGAAACTGAGACCCCAAGAGAGGGGAAGGGACTTGTCCAAGGTCATATGGCAAGTTAGTGGCAGAACTGTGGCTCTAATCTAGGGATTCATATTTTTAGTAAAAATAAAAATAACAAAATGCCTGGTAGTTACAGAGGGCTTTTAGGTTTGCAAAGCACTTTACAAATATCTCATTTTACTCTCACAATAATGGATAAGTGTTATTATTATCCACATTTTACAGATGAGAAAACTGAGGCAGAGAGGTTGACTGATTTGCCCAGAATCACACAGCTACTAAGTGTTTGAGTCTAAATTTGAACTGAGGTTTTCCTTACTTTAGGCCCAGCACTCAGTCTATTATGTCACCTAGTTATCCTGTTGTTTTTACTATATCATGTAGGCATGGATAGGATAGTGTTTTGTTTATTTTATCTTTTCTCTAATTAGGGAATAAGTTGGAAAAAACAAGATAAAAACAAAACAAAAACTTGATTCCTACTTCCCAGGGAGCAAGACAATCAATTTAGAGGAAATAGGGATCATTTAGTCCAAACCCCTCATTTTACAGATTAGGAAACTGAGTCCCAGAGACCTTAAGTCACTTGCCTACAACCACATACGTAGTAAATACAAGACAAGGGATTTGAAACCAAGTCTACTAAGTACAAATCCAATGTTCTCTACACTGTAACCACCTTGCCTCAAGCAAATAGATGATAAGACAACAGGATAGCTGAGCCTCGGTAAATCAACAGAGACCATCTTGTAGGAAGAGAGAGAGAAATATTTAATAAAAGACTTGGGAGCATATGAACTTTCAGGGGAAGTTCTGACTCAGTAGAAGCTTGCAAATCCATATCAGAAACAACCTCTATACATTCAGGGCACAATTTTTAAAGACAGAAATCTAAGCATTCCTACAAATAAGCCATAAATAGAGAGTCTCCCCAGGGGGACATAGCTGAGAGTATCAGCATGTGAGGCCTATAAAAGCTTCTCCACTCCAGACCTAACAGAGAAGGGACACTGTAACTTTCCATAGAGAAGCAGAATGTGAGAGTGGAAGACCACCTCCTGATCTTTATCCCACTGAGAGAGGACAAATAACAAGACTGTAGGGAGGAAGTAATTCTGCTCCCAGTCACTGCTCTGCCTACCTAAGAATAAGGAAGAACTATGGGGACAAAAAGAATATTTTTTTTTGCAAAGATAAATTCTTGAAAGAATTTATGTCTAATCAGACCATGTGTAATTATCTTCTATATTCTTCCTTGAGTTTTGAGGGTCTCAATGCTCCTGGAAAGTGGAAGATTAAATTGTACCTATTCTCCAAGCATCTCTTGCTCATCTGGTGATAGTACCTCTTTTGAAGGGAAACACCAGTTTTGGATCAGAGAGGTCCAGCTCTGTTAAGGACAGAAAGCTGCCTCCTTGGTCCAGTCACATGACATTAATTTCTCCTTTTTCTGAAACCTTTGTTCCATTGGGAGCCTATAGAGGTGATCAATGTATTGTTGCACTCTATACTAATCTAATACCAAGCACATAAAAGCAGTAATAAGAAGTTACTTTAAAAACATTTTAGTTTTTTTTTTTCACTTTTTACTTTATTTTTTTACTAGGCCTGTGAGACATTTTAGGTATTGTTATCTTCATTTTGCTTCCTGGGAGGTGACTTGACTAATCTCATGGCTCTTGGTTGAGTCTGGACTCAAAGCAAACTCTCCTGAATCCAAATCCAGCATGGTTTAATTTCTTTTGTTGAAATCTTTTGTTTTGACATCACCTTAATTTCCTAAATCCATGCTTCTCTCTTCTTCTCAGTAAACCATTCATTATAAGTAAAAATAAAAAAAGAAAGAAAATTAAAAGCAGCCCATTGAACTAACTTATCCCATAAATGATATCTGACATAGTGTGTGTAGTATGCCTCACCCATAATAATAGCTAACGTTTAACTATAACACTTACTATTTGCCAGGCACAGTGCTAGGCGCTTATATTCCTCATCTCTGCATAAAGGAAGGGCAGTGCATTTTCTTATCTCTATTGCAGGGCTAAGTTTGGCAATTATATAAATAGTGATCAGTTGTTTTTTTTTAATTTTTCCATTTACATTATACTAGTAATTGTGTATATCATTTTCCTGGTTCTGCATCAGTTCACATAATTTCTTATACTTCTATGATCTCATGAAAAATCATTGTTTCTTACTGAGTAGTCATATCACATTATGCTCATGTACTCCAGTTTGTTTAGCCTTTCTCCAATTGTTGAACATCTACTTTGTTTCCAATTTTTTGCTGCAACAAAAATTATACCTGTCAATATTTTGGTGTATATGAGGCCTTAGTCTACTGCCACCTGTTTCCCCTCCACCTCTTCCGAGGAGAAGGTACTATCATATTTCTGATTTTATAGTGGGAAGTAGGCTGAAAATAAGATTCACACTGCAAAAATTTGTATTGAGTCAGATTTGGTGGAATGTATCTATTTAATAAAGTGAATGATAACTATGTGCTAAGGTTAGCTTATTTCCAGAGCAACAAAAGTACTATAATTGAGAATCTACTTAACTACCCAGGTGACCTTGAACAGATCTCATAAACTGTCTGGACCTCATTTTCCTCATTTATAAAATAATGACCTCTAAGTGACCTTCCCATTCTAAATTTATGGTAATGTGCACTACTGAATGGGTGACGTAGGTATGTTTTTATCTTCTGTGTTTTATGGTGAGTACATTTTCTACATTTTCAGGCAAAGTGAAGTAGAAGGTTTTCTAATTTCTGCAAAATCTAGGTTGTAGCAAGGGAGGGAGGAAGGAAAGAAGGAAAGAGGGAAGTTGAACAGAAGAAAGAAAGGGAAGGAAAGGAAGAGTATTTTAGGTAATTTAGGCAAAAACAAGTGCTGCTTTTTCATATTATTTTCT
Source organism: Vombatus ursinus (assembly GCF_900497805.2). Taxonomy (NCBI): domain Eukaryota; kingdom Metazoa; phylum Chordata; class Mammalia; order Diprotodontia; family Vombatidae; genus Vombatus; species Vombatus ursinus. The sequence goes on from NW_020954642.1 coordinate 10,528,111, forward strand.
TTAATTTCCTTCATGAGGTGAAGAGACTTAAGGGGGAATATGTTTGAAATAGAGCCTGGAAATCCCAAATGAATGAATGGTTTTGAATTGGAAACATCAGTTTCCCCATTGTTTTTTGCCAGTTTTAGTTTCTGTATGTTGATGTACTTTAAAAAGCAGTAAAAACTTTGTATGCTGCCAGAGTCAGTATGGCAGCATTTTGGCTCAGTGGTCATGGGGAGAGAATCCCATTTATATTAGATTTGGCAGGCCCAAATGCTTCTGTTTGTGGATAACATTGTGCTGATGATATCAGACTCCAGAATACTACAGGGCCGCTTCACTGATGTCCATGCCACTTAAAAAAAGATCAGCACAGCAATTCATACAGGAAAAAACCAGGTGGGTAAAGAATGCATATTTCCCAGATTATGACTTGCAATTTAATGGTTGGTCCACTGAGTAAATTCTTTTGTACATATGTAATGGACAAACACTGCAGGTGGGCATTGAGCTAGGCTAAGATTTGAACAGGAATAGGTGAATGGGCAGGATGGTGTTTGAGCAGCTCTTTCCATGATCATAGACTGCCTTCTTTTTTAAGGCCATGATTGTCCCACAGGTTCCATATCTGTCTTGAGTTGTGGCATGGCAAAATTTCAGAAGAATCAAAATGGCAGGTTACCCAAAGGACAACAGAGGGAAGAACAGAGAGTATAAGTAAGTTTCAGCTTATTACCAGAGATGAACTCATATTCATGAAAAATGGTACAAAAGATATCATCAAAGACTCAGAAATGAACAGTTATCCATTTATGAGGCAAGAGCAGAGGATGGCATAAGGGCAGTGAAGGTGTGGCGCTGTAATCTACTAAATATCCGAAGATCTGGAGCAAAGCCTCTGAATCTGGACATCCTGCTTAGAGGATTTATGGGAGGGCATGCAGAAGAGACACAGAATGAGAAGGCGTAGATGGGATGTGCTTTTCCCTGGGGTGGCAGTTAGGTGGCACAATAGATAGAGACCTGATCCTGGAGTCAGGAGAACTGAAATCACATTCGACCTTAGGTACTTAAAAACTGTGTGATTCTGGGCAAGTCACTTGACTTCTTAGCCTCAGTTTCCTCATCTGCAAAATGGGGATAATAATGATACCTACCTCAAGAGGGGTATCTATATAAAGCACTTTGGAAACTTTAAATCACTGTGTAAATGCTAGTTATTATGATATTTGTATATGTATAGTATATAACTCTAGTAGTTTCATAGTATATTATAGAACTATAGTTATATTATAGTTATTACTATGTAATATTATTATGATTATTATTGACTATAGAGGAATAGCCCATGTTTTGTTCTTCTTGGTTTGGGTACCAAATCTTTTTATTTTGGTTAAATTATCATTTAAAAGCAAAAATTGAAGTTGTCTAGTTTCTATTTCCAGGGCTTTTGATATGACAGATAATTTTTTTTAGCCTTCCCAAACATCTCACAGCTTATCTGCATATGGACCAGCTTTTGCAAATGAGCCATAAAACTAATGATACTCCTAAATGTCCTCCTGTTAGTTTCACTATGAGCTATTCAATGGGGTAACAAGCCATCAGAGATGTCAATAATGTCTTCAGACTCAAAAGGGGGAGCTTCTAAAATGAAATAGTTAAAGGAGCCCGCTGTGGCTTCTGAGGCTATCAAGATATCTCTTGCCCATTTGGAAAAATTTTCCAGATTGATTCTGCCCCAGTGAAATGCATTTGTACCTGCATGATAGATGGGCCATGTTCCAAGCACTCCTTCAGACACACTCCTCAGGCCCATAATGGAGTGCTTTTAATTACATCCACTGAGATGTGAGGCACAAGATAAAAAGTTCTGAAGGCTTGGGGAATCCCACTCCATAAACACAGGACCACAGCAAATAGATACAAAAGCATTTCTGGTGCCAGAGAATCTGATGGATGATAGTTTTCAAGGAGCAATAATGGGAATGAAGTTTTCTCCTGAAATATGCATTATTAATTTTAAAAGTGCCAAATCATCAAGAAAATGTAGTGATAAACAAAGCCTACCTGAGATATGGGATTCCAGATGCCAGTGGTTGCCATGGCAGGGGTCACACATTGCAGACGAATCCTATATTGATCAGTTATTTCTGGATAATTTTCTGTTCCATCAATAGTAATAAAAGAAGGTTGAGGATTGATTAAATACTCTCTGGCAGTAGAATATCTTGGGAAATATGTGTACAGATCCATTTTTAATTTTCAAGATACTGTAATCCATTTTCATTTCAGCTCACAATATGTTGATAGTGAGTTTGCAGGGAAAAATGCTATTAAGATTACTTGTTTATACAATTTTTGGTGTTAAATGAATTGATCTTCCTATGTATTTGATTTGTGAGTGTGGATTTAGTCATGTTTCTTCAGGACTGTAATCCAAATTTTAAAGATGATCTGGCATCAAGAATATGAGAGGAAAGGAAGCAAAAAGTCAACAGAAGTTTGTTTTCAACTGTTTGAAGTGATAGCCTCCTCATTTCCACTGGACTAAAGACTCTCTTTAAACATACTTTATACATTTGCTTTCTTTATCAAAATGAAAGTAAAAATTCTCCTTAGCATTTTTTGAGGTATTTTCACCAAGGGCCCACCTAATACTTTTCTAACTGATGGGCTTCTAGGAGTGTGTGTGTGTGTGTGTGTGTGTGTGTGTGTGTGTACACATATATATGTGTGTGTGTACATATATATCTGTATACATGTGTGTACACATATAGTATATATTATATATAGTATATATATAGTATATATAATATATTGTGTGTGTATATATATATATATATATATAGTGTGTGTGTGGGTACACACACACACACACACACACACACACACACACACAGAGTTATACCTGGAGGAGACTAGGAGCTCATTCTGATCCAACCCTTTAATCTTGCAGATGGATAAAATCACAACTAGAAAAGAGAAGCAACTTAATGATAATAGCTTAGACCTCTAAAGTGTTTTACAATTTAAAAGGTGTCTTCCAACAATCCTTTAGTTATAGTACAAATATTATTTCCATTCCGTAGATGAGAAACTGATGCCAAGAGAGGTGAAGGAACTTTGCCATGGTTATACAAGTATTTTAAAAAATCTGAGACAGGAATCTAACATGGGTTCTCTTACTTCAAAGCCAGTATTCTTTCTACTAGGCCACGCTGTGCCCAAGGTCACAGCTGATTAACAGCAGAGCCAGTACTAGATTTTGGGTCTACTGAATCCTAGCCTTACTAATGACTATCTTAGTAAAATATGTTGAATATAGTGCCCATTTGGACTTGCTTTATAAGTATAGTTGGAATAATATTGTCAATGGCATAGAATCATTGACTTATGGAATGTGAGAATTGAAAGGTATTAACTAATCCAACACCCTTATTTTTAAGTTACTGAGCCCCATAGAAGTAAAGAGACTTATCCAAAGTCACTCAGCCAAGTCAGGAGTAGAAGGGGGGACAAGAACTTTGGGATATTGATTCACAAGCTGATTCATTGTGGGATGTGATTGAACTATGGATGTCCTAGAATCAAGACTCCAATGCGTGATGGAAGTAGGTACATCCAAGGGAAAAAGGAGTTTGTGAATCTGAAGTCTGTTTATATGACCAAACCTTAGGAGCAGAGTAATCACTGGTTCAAGTTCAAAGCAAATGTATTCAGTCTAATTAGTCAAGTCCCCTACATTTTTTGTTTGTTTGTTTGTTTGTTTGTTTCAAAGTTTATTTTTGCCAGGATTATCCTGGTATTGGTCTTAACCATTCAACCCATAGTGTTATTTTGGGCAGTGTGGGGCAGTGAAAAAAAAGTGATTTGGACCCTTAAGCCATCCCGTGTTTGTTTGAAAACAGTTGTCCTCTCTCTAAAGTACATGAGTTAGACTAGGTGATTTTTGTTGCTTCTTGCAGCTCCAAACCGGGTGATTCTAAGATCTATGTTCCCTTTACCCTCCGTGACTCACTACCTATTAAGACAACTCATTCCACTTTTGAAGAGCTCTCATTGTTAGGAAATTTTTCTATAAATCACTTTGTAGCTGTAAAATGCCATCTAAATCTCACAGTTAATTAATCATATATAACATCTATATGACTAGCCTGGATTGGTTGTGACTGGCCTAATAGCAAAGGCAGGTAGTGTTGAGAGGTGATAAGAGGCCATGGTTGTATTGATACATGAAGGGATAGAGGGAAGATAGGCAGCGTGTCAACAAAAATTTGTGTTACAGAGTGAGTGGAAAAAAGCTATTTTGATCTTGAACTTCATTAAGATAAGAATAACATTCAGAATGAGGCAGGTGATAGATGGCCCCATTGCTCTCTGCCCTATTCAGACCACACCTGGAATATCGTGTTCAGTTCTGGGTGCCGCATTTTAGGAGGGCCACTGCCAGCTGGAGTGCATCTAAAGGAGCATGACCAGGATAGTGATGGGTCTTGAGATCATTACACAGGAGGATCCATTGAAGTAATTGGCCCGGAGAAGAGAAAACAGGTTGGGGGGATGGTGGTGGTGATGAGGAGGATGGGGATATACTTTGTTTTCAAGTACTTGAAAGTCTGTCACCTGAGAGAGGAATTAATTTGCTCTTCTTTACCCCAAAGGGCAGAACTAGGAGCAATGCGTAAGAGTTATAGAGAAACATATTTAGGATTCATAGAAGGAAAAACTTCACAACATTCAGAGCCAGGTAAAAGTGGAATGGATCAGTCAGGTGGTTGTGGAGTTCGCTTTCCATCTTTACAGAAAGATGTGAGAGTCATGTTTGGGGAATGTTGTAGAGGAGATTTTCAGTGTGGTATTATTTAGACTAGATGACATCTAAGCCCCTAGAAAATCTATTTTATGATGATGCCATTCTATTGTAACCTGGTTGAATATCATCTATTTGGAATTCTTGTGGTACCGAATTGGTCATAAAGCTCTCATTTTAGAAAGGATGAGTCATAGTGTACACATGCAAACAGTAATCACTTAAGAGAACATCAAAGAAAACTTCTCCCACAACTTTTTGAAATATATTGAAGTCTCTAATCAATATTTGTTAAGCTTCTACTATGTGTTAGGCACTGTCTAGGTGCTGGAGATAAAGATACAGTGAATGGAGCATTCTAGCGGAAAGACAAGAATGTATATTCATTTATATACAGAATGAATATGAAGAGAATACTTACCAAATAAATGCAAAATGATGAAATACAGTATTGAAAGAGAGGGCATGAGCAATTTTGGTGGTAAAGACAGGCTATATATAAAAGGTGGTTCTTGAGATGTGTCTTAAAGGAAGATGGGCATCATCTCCAGTCATCCAGACCTGTATCTTGCCACTGGACTCAGATGGCTCTGGAGGAAAGAGTGAGCTGGTGACTTTGCATGGCCCTCGCTCACTTAAATCCAATTCACTTGCAAGTCATGATATCACCTTCCTGATGTCATTGGTCCTTTTTGAGAAGGAAGGACAAACAACAATCTGTAAGTAGTAATAGTTGCCCCAGCCTCAGCTAGCCAGTTCCAGTTGGGCAGTTCTGGTTTTTCCTTCCTTCCTTTCTTCCTTCCTTCCTTCCTTCCTTCCTTCCTTCCTTCCTTCCTTCCTTCCTTCCTTCCTTCCTTCCTTCCTTCTTTCCTTCCTTCCTTCTTTCCTTCCTTTTTTTCTTCCTTCTTTCCTCTCCCTCCTCTCCCTCTGTCCACATAGGAAATCATACTCTTACCTGTGGGTGCTCTGTCCAAAGGAATATCAATTTTAATTGCTGAAATGATGCAAGATGTCTGGGGGTGTACAGGCTAGATATCTTTTTTTAAGGATCATGCTTAAACCCAAATCACTCTGGCTGTCACTGATTGACCAGCACTAGGTCTCAGCCCAATCCTCACTTGGTCATTGTTTAGGTTTTGATGGCTCATAGTGAGTGTAAATAGCAGTTGTTTCTGTTTTGGCCAAAAACCTTGAGAGTCTTTCCCTCCCAGATGAATTTTTTTTGACTATGTAAAGGAGGCCATTTTTTTGCCTGCTTTCTTACCTACCACTAATCACTGAATGGGTGTTGCCTTGGACAAACAGACTTTGGAAAGACCTTAGCTTAAAAAGGCCAAAGTTTCTCACTGCATCTGGGGCCATCTCCCGTTGTCCTGATCTGTATCTTGCCACTGGACCCAGACAGCTCTGTAGGAGAGAGTGAGTCTCGTGAGTTTTACTGCCCTGTCTCACTTAAATACAATTCACTTTCAAGTCATGACATCACCTTCCTGATGTCTTTGGTCCTCTGGGAACGAAGGACAAAAGAACAATCAAGAAAGACAAGAAGTTTTTTAGTGGCAGTGTTGGGGGAGTACATTTCAGGCATGGGGGACAGCCATCGCCAAAGCATGGAGATGGGAGATGGAGAGTCTCTGTCTATTGATTTGAAGAAAATATGTAGAATTGGAGCCTTAGAAGACGCAAGAATTAGTCCATTCTTCACCAGCGTCATTCCAGTGCCAAGAAAGAAGCAACCTCATTGTGTGCTTGCTTGAGTTCATCTCAAATCTCTCCTATCACTTTCTAAGTCTCTAGAACCTCCAAGTTCTGAGTCTCTTAAGCATTTGCCATATTCTTAGTTATGCATAAGTATGTTATAGTTCCATACTGGAATATAAACTTTAAGAGGGCAGCAACTGTGTTTTATTCATATCTCCATCATGTTCAGTACAGAGGACCACTGAGTTTTGCATAAGGAGGCCCTCCATAAATGATCATTGAGTTCGATAAGTTAACATTAAAATAACACTAAAACTGAGCATCAGTAGTCATTTCTAGGTTGTACTATGTAGACTAATCTTCACTAAAATCTTCCTTTTGATCCCAGCTTCTTTAAAACTACTCTGTTGGATCACAAGCCCCAAAAGTTTATAACAAGTTGGGAAGCATCGGCCCAGCAACAAACCCCAAAGACCAGACTCAGTAAGTACAGAGACGTGAGTCAACACTTAAGAAACTTTGTCAGTCTTTTGAAATATTTAAATATCAAAGACCAATACATAAAATTAGAATGGAAAAGATAAAAAAAGATCACGGAACAAAGCATGTTATAACACAGAATTGTCAGAACTCAAAGAGACCTTAGATCATAGGTTGTGAGAAAACAGAACATTGAACATAGAACTTCAGCAACCATCTTGTCCAGTTCCCTCATTTTACTGAAGGAGTTACTGGTGCCCAAGAGAGAAAGTGACTTGCCCAAAGTCCCATTGTGGCATAGCTGGGGCTAGAATTCATGTCTCTATTACCCCTGCTCACAGGATATTAACTTTTTCCAAAGTAAACAGTGGCCATAGGAATACACTTTTTTACACCTACACAATTGGAGTTCATTAATGTCAAGCTCCATTGTTTATTAACCAATGTAGAGAATCCAGTAAGATCTATCCCCCCTTCTTACAGATAAAGCAATTAATTATTAAGCAGACAGATGAAATCATGCAACTAAAATGCAGGCCCATTCAACATAGTATCTTCCCCCTTGCTTTGCCGTCCCTAGATATTTTCATGCACCTGTGCACACATAGGCATACCAATATTTGGAACTGCCACATTAAAAAAAAAAAGTAGGGAAAATGTTATTTGCATGGGATACTTACATTAGTAAGTTGGAATATAGGGGGAGTCAATATTGGTGAAGAAGAGGTGGTAAGATAAATATGTAATAAGGACACCAAATCAAAAGGGCTGGAGATTTAGCTTTATAACCATTCAAACAGAAGAAGCTTCATCCCTTCAGGAAAATGGAGAGCCTGTTCTTTCCATATGTGTATAAATACATCAACAGCAGAGAATCTAATTAGATGTTTAATCTAAGTGTTACAGGATTTAGAGTTGGATGTGATGGTAAGGACTTATTCCAAACTCCCCATTTGGCAGGAAGCTCACAGAAGTAAAGCAATGTTGTCGAGGTCACAGAAGTAGGATTTGAATTCAAGTCCCATTATACCATTCTGTCTCTTTTTTGCTTTATTATACCATTTCTAGTTAGGCTTGGAGACAGACTTTAGATCACAATAACACTAAGCATCATGGGGTAGTGAAGAAAACCTTGAAGAAGCATTTCTTAGGTGCCTGCTACGTGTAAGGCACTGTGCTAAGGGCTTTACAAAATATCTCATTTGATCCTCGCAATAGCCCTGTGAGGTAGGTGTTATTATTTTCGTCACTGTAATACAGTTGAGGAAACTGAGGCAGACAGGAGGTAAAGTGACTTTCTCAGGGTCATACAGCTAGTAAGTCTGAGGCTGGATTTGAATTCAGCTCTTTCTGACTGTGGGCCCAGCTCTCTATCCATTGTGCCATTTAGCTGCCTTCAGGAGATCTTCTGGTCCTTCTTGTTTTACCACTGGCTACCTGTTTGAGATTTGACAGGCCATTTTATTTCCCTTGTTCCCAGTTTTCTTATCTATAAAATGGGGCAGTGTATAATGTCATAAAATTATAATATCATCGAATTATATGATAATAGAATCACAGAATTTTAGTAGGACAGAATCTCAGAGGTCATCTTGTCTACTGCTAAATTTAGGATAGGATGGATGGACCATTGACCAAGGGTGGGAAATTTGTCTCAGGGTAGGGGGGTTTAAATTCAGGCTAACTGAGGAAAATCAGGAGAGAATAGGGGCTGATGGTGGAGATAGAATTCCTGGTGGAATTATGGCAGAGTCCGAGACAGGATGAGGAGAGTGGAAGAGCTCGCAGGTTGGTTATCTTGTTTGCTTGTTCAGGGAGAGGCTGAAGCAAGGAGCACTTAAACTTTGGCCTTGTCCTAATCCAAGAGTCCGAGTCAAGTCAGCCTGTCGGTGCTTCCAGAAGTGTCCCAAGGACCTCCTCAGAGCATGGCTACCACCTAGAGATGGAAATCAGGGAATATTAGAAGGTCATGCTGGAAAGGGCCCTTCCCTTAGTACCTCTCCCCTTCAGGAGGACTGTGTCTTCCTGGGAATTCTTCTACCTCCTCAATTCTAGTTTTTTTTTTCTCTTAAGTTTTGCCCTAACTTGCCTTTCAAATGTTTCTGAGACACAGAGACCTGGGAGTTGGAAAGGAGGGCCAGATTGAAAGTGTGATGGACTTGGGTCAAAGGGGTAGGGGGCACTTAAACGAGAAGCTGGGCTGCTCTGGGAGGGGGCAAGTGTTTCCCTAGAGTAAGCCTAGGAGCTCTCTGAAACTACCCTACCCCTAGAAAGGAGAGATGGCAGTGATGGTACTTGAGATGGGTAAGGCAGAAGAAGGATCTAGGTGATGAGCCCCTGTTGGCTAATCTTTTGAAAAACATTCCTGCTGCCTCTTTCTTCAGGAATTTTCTTCCTCTCAAAGTTTTTGTCATTCCATGTTTAAACTTTCCTCACAATTTGGGTGGAGGGGGGGAATGAACTTGGGAACTGGAGTGAACCTGAATGAACTGAAGACTTCCCTTTGCTGCTTGTCCTGAGTCATGAGACCAGGGCTGCACATTTCTAGGCACCAGTTAACTATCCATGCCCCTGAAAGGTCAAAGTTCAATAGCCTGGATGAAAGATACTATTCTCTGATGCAAACTTTGGGTTTCTGTTCCTCCAATGTAAAGTAATACAGTTAACACAACATTCTCTTATGGTCTCCACTAGCTCCAACAATCTGTTAATCTATGAGATTTAGGTTTCCATTTGACAATATGTCAACTAAGCCTCAATTGCAGTAAGATTTGAATTTGAGCACGTTGATCCCTAGGGCTTCAGTTCCCTTCTCTCAAAAGCAAGGGTTTGGCCTAAATGGTCCCAGGGGCACCTTCTAGCTCTAATGAGATACTTTGAGAGTTTAAGAAGAAAAGGCCTTGTCTGCAGTCCTCTTTAAAATTCTTCCTCTGAAACATCTCTATTTACTGTTTAACAGGCTTCTTTGATGCCTAGTGTGGAGAAGCAACTGATCTCTCACATAGCAATCAATTGTGATTAGTTTATATAAGAACATACCAAATTGTCCTATCACTCTGGGGGATGGGGATGACAACCTAGCCATCAGCAGCTTTGCGCCATCCTGGTATCTGTCTCCTCCTAAAAGAGAGCTGCCTTTCATGTTGTTTGCCCCGAGGGTATAGTTTTGAGTGATTGCCACAGGCATCACATTCCCCAGTTATGGCTGTAATCTAGTCTAACCCCTGGTGCATCATGGATCCCCTACTTTGGATGTTCTGGACAAGTGACCGTCCGATCTTCACTTGAACATCTCCAGTGATGCTGAACTCACTATAGTTCTTAACTCCTTCCCCTCCACACTAAGGCCCCAGTACATTTTTTGATTGCTCTGCCCTTGCTGCCTTAGGCTCCTTCCAGTTTCCATTCTGTGATTCTGGATGCATGTAGCATTCTATGAAAACATCTGAAAGAACATAATTCAGGAAGAAAAAAATATATACTATAATAATCCACATATCCCAGTTATTTAGCATTTTGGTTTCATTCTTATTTTTAAAAAAAATCCTAAAATTAAAACAAAACAAAATATAACAAAACAAAAACCCTAAGAATTCACTTGTTACTGAATAAAGTTTTAGTACCAAGTTGGTGAACTGTAAATCAAGCAAAAAAAAATTATATATTGCAACTGTAGGAAATAGATACTCCCATCTTGACAGGTCTCTGTGGATATTTCCTCCTAGGTGATATTAGGATCAAAGATTACATGGAGTTTCCTTTGTTGGTGTTTTTCTATTTATGTTAACTACTGGGACTCTTTACATTTAAATACTACAGTGAGAATAGAGTCTTGGTGACAAAGCCAGCATAGTGTATGCATTGCAAGATTTTAAAGAACCAGGGATGTAGATGCCTTGGGCATATTATGAGATGTTACTAGAAGCTGTATTGCTTTCACAGTTAGTGATTCTTCTGTACATCTAGTGAAAGAGAGATCATAGCAGCATTTATTTAAATTCAGTGCAGCTCTCAGATTTTAAGTACCTACTGTGTACAAGGGCTGAGCATATAAATTGTTGTTTGTCTTTCTTTTTCTAAGAGGACCAGTGACATCACAGGGTGATATCTTGACTCATGTTTGAATTGGATTTAGGAGAGGCAGAATTGCACTCTCCTAAAGGCATCCTAAAGGCATCAGCCTCACTCTGTCTTCTAGTATCATTGAAGTCCCTAGCAGGACAAAAATCAGGATGACTGGCTGTGGCCTGGGATGCAGTGGATGGCCTTGGTGTCTTTGATGTCTGACTAAACTCAGTAAGTGCTCCACAGCACATGGTTCAGCCACCTTCACGGCTGTTGGAACAAATTGTTCTCATCTGCCCATTCCACCCATGGAAATCTTCACATGCTTAAAGTAGGCATCCCTAGGGGATGGAAATTAAAAGCTTAAAAATGGCCTTTACCTTCAAAGGATTTAGTTTCGATTGCAGAATAGTAACATAAGTACAAGGTGGGGTAGGTAGGGGGTGCAGCAGATAGAGTGTTGGACTTGGAGTCAGGAAGATTCATCTTCCTAAGTTCAAATCAGGCCTCAGACACTTACTAGCTGTGTGACCTTGACTGTAAAATGAGCTGGAGAAAAATTGCCAAACCACTCCAGTATCTTTGCCAAGAAAACCCCAAATGGCATCACACGGAGTAGGACATGACTGAAAAAATTACTGAAAAATGACAACAAATACAAATTACTTAAAAAAATTTTTTTATTAATTTATTTTTATTTATCAGTAATCATTCCATAAACTTTTGAATTTAAAATCCCCCTCCCAAGACGGCACACAATCTGATATAGGATTTACATATACATTTCTATTAAACATATTTTCACATTAGGAAGAATTAGAACCAATAGGAGGAACCATAAGAAAGAAGAAACAAAACAGAACAAGAAAAAAAGGGCAAATAGTATGCTTCAATTTGCATTCAAACTCCATAGTTCTTTCTCTGGATGTGGATAGCATTTTCCATCATGAGACTTTTGGAGATATCTTAGATCCTTGCATTGCTGAGAAGGGCTAAGTTTATCAAAGTTAGTCATCATACAACGTGGCTGTTACTCTGTATAACGTTCACCTGGTTCTGCTCACTTCACGCAGCATCAATCCATACAACTCTTTCCAGGTTTTTCTGAAGTCTGCCTACTCGTCATTTCTTATAGCACAATAGTATTCCATTACATTTATACACCACAATTTGTTCAGCCATTCCCCAATTGATGAGCATCCCCTCAATTTCCAATTTTTGGCCATCACACAAGGAGCTGCTATAAATATTTTTTGTACATGTGGGTCCTTTTCCCATTTGTATGATCTCTTTGGGATACAGCTCTAGACGTGCTATTACTGGGTCAAAGGGTATGTAGATTTTCATAGCCCTTTGGTCATAGTTCCAAATTGCTCTCCAAAATGATTGGATCATTTCACAACTTCACCAACAATGTATCAGTGTTGAATCCCACATCTTCTCCAACATTTATCATTTACTTGTTTTGTCATGTTGGCCAGTCTGATAGGTGTGATGTGGTATCTCAGAGTTGTTTTAATTTGCATTTCTCTAATCAATAGTGATTTAGAGCGTTTTTTCATATCACTTATAGATGGCTTTAATTTCTTCATCTGAGAATTTCCTGTTCATATCCTTTGACCATTTATTATCAATTGGGGAATGACTTGTATTCTTATAAATTTGATTTAGTCCTCCATATATTCTAGAAATGAGGCCCTTACCAGAGAGACTGGTTGTAAAAATTCTTTTTCATTTTTCTTCTTCCCTCCTAATCTTGGTTGCATTAGCTTTGTTTGTGCAAAAACTGAAAACAGTTTAATGTAATCAAAATGATTCATTTTGCATTTCATAATGTTCTCTATCTCCTGATTGGTCATAAATTCTCTCTTCTCCATAAATTTGACAGGTAAACTATTTCTTTCTCTCCCATTTTGCTTATAGTATCAGCCTTTATATCTAAATCATGAACCCATTTTGACTTTGTTTTGGTATATGGTATGAGATTTTGGTCTATGCCTAGTTTCTGCCATACTCTTTTCCAGTTTTCCCAGCAGTTTTTTTCAGATAGTAAGTTCTTATCCCAGAAGCTGGGGTCTTTGGGTGTATCAAAAAGTAGATTACTATAGTCATTGACTACTGTGTCTTGCAAACCTAACCTATTTCCACCACTCTATTTCTTAGCCAGTACCAAGTAGTTTTGATGATTGTTGCTTTATATACAATTTAAGATCTGGAATGGCTAGGCCATCTTCCCCTGCATTTCTTTTAATTAGTTCCTTTGATTTTTTGTTATTCCAAATGAATCTTGTTATTATTCTTTCTAGCTCTATAAAGTAATTTTTGGTAGTTTGATTGGTATGGCACTGAATAAGTAAATTAGCTTAGGTAGAATTGTCATTTTTTTTCTTTTATATTAGCTTGTTCTACCCATGAGCAACTGATGTTTTTCCAATTATGTAGATCTGACTTTATTTGTGTGAAAAGTGTTTTATAATTGTGTTCATATAGTTCCTGGGCTTATTTCGGTAGATAGACTCCTAAATATTTTATAATGTCTACAGTAACTTTAAATGGAATTTCTCTTTCTGTCTCTTGCTGTTGGGTTTTGTTTGTATTATATAGAAATGCCAATGACTTCTGTGAGTTTATTTTATATCCTGCAACTTTGCTAAAGTTGTTTATTATTTCAAGTGGTTTTTTACTTGATTCTCTAGGATTCTCTATCATATCATCTGCAAAGAGAGATAGCTTTGTTTCTTCTTTGCCTATTCTAATGCTTTCAATTTCTTTTTCTTCTCTTATTGCTAAAGCTAATGTTTCCAGTACCATACTGAACAACAGTGGTGATAATGGATATTCTTGTTTCACCCCTGATCTTATTGGAAATGCGTCTAGCTTATCCCCTTTACATATGATGCTTGCTGAAGGTTTTAGGTAAATGCTACTTATTATTTTAAGGAAGGCTCCATTTATCTCTATGCTCTCTAGTGTTTTTAATAGGAATAGGTGTTGTATTTTGTCAAAGGCTTTTTCTCCATCTATGGAGATGATCATGTGGTTTCTGTTAGCTTTGTTGTTGATACGGTCAATTATGCTGATAGTTTTCCTAATATTAAACCAGCCCTGCATTCCTGGTATAAATCCTACCTGGTCATAGTGTATTATTCTTGTGATAAGTTGCTGTAATCTATTTGCTAATATTTTATTTAAAATTTTACATCTATGTTCATTATGGAAATTGGTCTATAATTTTCTTTCTTTGTTTTAATTCTTCCCAGGTTAGGTATCAGCACCATATTTGTATCATAAAAAGAATTTGGGGGGCAGCTAGGTGGCATAGTGGATAGAGCACTGGCCGTAGAGTCAGGAGGACCTGAGTTCAAATCCGGCCTCAGACACATAATACTCACTAGCTGTGTGACTCAGAGCAAGTCACTTAACCCCAATTGCTTCACCAAAAAAAAAAAAAAGACTCCTTCTTCGCCTGTTTTCTAATATAGTCTCTATTGTATTGGAATTAATTGTTCTTTAAATGTTTGATAGAATTCACTTGTAAATCCATCTGGCCCTGGAGATTTTTTCCTACGGAGTTCATCAATGGCTTGTATAATTTCTTTTTCTGAGATGGGGTTATTTAAGTATTTTACTTCTTCTGTTAATCGGGGCAATTTATATTTTTGTAAAATATTTATCCATTTCACTAAGACTGTCAAATTTATTGGCATATAGTTGGGCAAAATAGTTCCTAATTATTGTTTTAATTTCCTCTTCCTTGGTGGTGGATTCACCCTTTTCATTTTTGATACTGGTAGTTTGGTTTTCTTTTCTTTTTTTTTTTAATTAAATTGACCAAAGGTTTATCTATTTTATCGTTTTGGTTTTTTTTTTTCATAAAATGGCTCTTAGTTTTATATATTAGTTCAATAGTTTTCTTAATTTCAATTTTATTAATCTCTCCTTTGGTTTTCAATATTTCTAATTTGGTATTTAATTGGGGATTTTTAATTTCATTGATCTCCTCTTTCTCTATTTTATTCTTGTAAGCATTTAGAGATATAAAACTTTCCCTAAGAACTGCTTTTGCTGCATCCCATAAGTTTTGGTATGTTGTCTCATTATTGTCATTTTCTTGAATGAAGTTATTGATTGTTTCTATCATTTGTTGTTTGAGCCATTCATTCTTTAGGATTAGATTATTTACTTTCCAACTAATTTTTAGTCTGTCTTTCCATGGCTCTTTATTACACATAATTTTTATTGCATCATGATCTGAATAGGATGCATTTAATATTTCTGCCTTTCTGCATTGGATTGTGAGATTTTTATGCCCTAGTACATGGTCAGTTATTGTGTATGTGCCGTGTACCTCCGAGAAAAAATATATCCCTTTCTATTCCCATTCAATTTTCTCCAGAGAGCTACCATATCTAACTTTTCTAAAATTCTGAATATTCACCTCCTTAACTTCTTTCTTGTTTATTTTGTGGTTAGATTTATCTAGTTCAGAAAAGGGGAAGTTGAGCTCCTCCACTTGTATTGTTTTGCTGTGTATTTCTTCTTGTAACTCCCTGAACTTGTCCTCTAAGAATTTGGATGTTATACCGCTTAGTGCATATATGTTTGGTAATGATATTACTTCATTCATTGCCTATGGAGCCTTTTAGCAGGATGTAGTTTCCTTCCTTATCTCTTTTAGTAAGATCTATTTTTGCTTTTGCTTTGTCTGAGATCAGGATTGCTACCCCTGCTTTTTTTTTTACTTTAGCTGAAGCATAATACATTCTATTCCAGCCTTTTACCTTTACCCTGTGTGTGTCCCTCTGTTTCAAATGTGTTTCCTGTAAACAACATATTGTAGGATTATGGTTTTTAATCCATTCTGCTATCTGCTTCCCTTTTATGGGAGAGTTCATCCCATTCAAATTCACAGTTATGATTACTGTCTGTGTCTTTCTTTCCATCCTATTTCCCCTCTGTTTATGCTTTTCTTTTTCCTTTCTCCTTTCCCTCCTCACTAGTGTTTTGCTTTTGATCACTGCCTCCCTCAGCCCTGCTTCCCTTCTATTAGCCCCCTCCTTTTTCTTCCCCTTTACCCTTATTACTTCTTCCCTTCCTTCTATCCCCTCTCCCTTTTCTTTCCCCTTTTCCCTCCCACTGCCTATAGGGCAAGTTAGATTTCTTTACCTAACTGATTATGTTATGCCCTCTTTGAGCCAAATCAGATGAGAGTAATGTTCAAACAATGCTTATCCCCCTCCCTTCTTTTCCTCTATTGTAATAGGTTTTTGTGTCTTTTCCTGTAATGTAATTTACCCATGTCTGCCTCCTATTTCCTTTTCTCCCAGTACAATCCCTTAATTAGATCAGATTAATCCACTTACTTGGATCCATTTAACCCACTTGATTAGATTTTTTTTATCATTACATCAAAGTCAATTTATACCCACCCCCTTTATGTATACTCCTTTAAAGTGGTCTAATAATAATATAGTTCTCAAGAGTTACAAGTGTCATCTTCCGTTGTAGGGATGTGAACAGCTTGCCCTTATTAATAATATGTTGTTGTTTTTTTCTGTCCTGTTTACCTTTTTATGTCTCTCATGAGTCTTGTATTTGAAGATCAGATTTTCTGTTGAGCTCTAGTCTTTTTATCAGGAAGGTTTGGAAGTCCCCTATTTTGTTGAATATCCATCTCCTCCCCTGAAAGATCATTTTCACTGGGTAGTTGATTCTTGGTTGTAATCCAAGCTCCTTTGCCTTATGGAATATCGTATTCCAAGCCCTATGATCTTTTAATGTAGAAGCTGCAAGTTCTTGCATAATACTGACTGTGGTTCCTTGATATTTAAATTGTTTCTTTCTGGCTGCTTGCAGTATTTTCTCTTTGACCTGATAATTTTCGAATTTGGCTACTCTTCCTTGGCGTTTTCAATTTGGGGTCTCTTTCAGGTGGTGATCGGTGGATTCTTCCTATGACTATTTTACCCTCTGGTTCTAGGACCTCAGGGCAGTTTTCCTTGATGATTTCCTGAAAGATGCTGCCCAGGCTCTTTTTTTCATTGTGGTTTTCAGGTAGACCAATAATTTTTAAATTATCTCTCCTGGATCTATTTTCCAGGTCAGTTTTCATTCCTTTGTTTCTGTTTGACTGATTCTTGCTCTTAACAGATTGTTTTCTTCTATTAGATTTTGTACTTCCTTCTCCATTTGGCTCACCTTACTTTTTAAGGAGTTCTTTTCCTCAGTGAGTTTTTGTGCCTCATTTTCTGTTTGGCCAATTTTACTTTTTAAGCACTTGAAAGTGTACTTTTTTTTCCCCCAGTTGGCCAATTGTATTTTTTAAGGACTTGTTTTCTACAGTTAATTTTTGTCCTTCCTTTTACAAGTTATTCACTCTCTGTTGCATACCTCACATTTCTTTTCCCAGTTTTTCTTCTACCTCTCTCATTTGACTTTTAAAATACTTCTTGAGCTCTTCCAAGAAGGCTTTTTGGGCTTCAGACCAGTTCATATTCCCTTTTGAGGTTTCAGTTGTGGGTTTGTTGACAATGTCGTCCTCTTCAGAATTTCTGCCTTGATCTTCACTCTTCCCATAATAAGAATCTATGGTACATTTCTTTTTGCTCATGGTGTTTGCTTGTTTCCTGGCCTTTAAAGAGATTGAGCTCTCCTGCTGGGGAGCAGGGGGCACTGACCCAAGCTTCTTGTGCTGGGAGCCTGGGGCCTGGTCACTGGCTTTGTGTGTTGGTGCCCCAGATGTTGTCAGTTGCAGGCTGTAGGGTTCTGGCAGCTTACCCGGTGTTGGGCTGGAATCAGCAACAGTGGAGCTCTAGGGGTAGGGGTGGGTAATCTGGTCCCTGGAAGTTATCTACTCACCTGGGCCTTTCGCAGCTACAGGATGTCTCTCTGCCCGGGGCTTTCTCTTTTGGAGCTGTGCTCCCAGAGTTTTGCTGAGGCACCGGGAGACATGGCTATCAGAGAGCACCATGGCCCATGGTAGTTTTCTGAGCCGGTTTCCACTAGTTCCCCTGCCTGCACTGGGGCACTCGGAGGTCCTGGGGTTGATGCTTGCCTGCTCCACCACCTGGGGTTCAGGATCTCCCTTTGGTATCGTGAGTAGGGCTTTCCACCACCTTGCTGGGCCATCTCCTGTTCTGTACTGCTCCCCCTCCCCCAGGGCAAGAGGAGCCTTTCGCATTGATTCCTCAAGCTTACTGGGCCGCAGGACTGCTGCACCAAGTCTTTCTGCTGGTTCAACTGTTCCAGGGTTTTTCTTGGGGTGATATTTTCTGGGCTTTCAGAGGTTAATAAGGGATGGTGAGATCAACTTACTTCTTACTCTTCCATCTTGGGTCATGGAAGCCCAAATTACTTTTCTGAGTAACTGAATATTAAATAACCAAGGGGATCAGGAATAGCTTCCCCTAGGAAGCTAATGATTCTGAGATCCAGAGGTGAGAAGAAAATGCATTTAGGCCAATGGCAACAGCTCTTGCATAGTCCTAGAGGTGGGAAATGCAATTCCAATTTCAGTAAACAGTCTGATAGGCTGGTATGTAGACTATTTGAAGCAGGGTAACGTAAAATAAATCTGGAAAATGAAGCTAGAGCCAGATTGTTAAGGGATTTAATGGTCAAGTTAAGGCACCAAGGAGCTGCTGAAGATTCCAGATGAGGGACATGGTCAGACCTAAGCTTTAGTAATTTTGTTTTGGCAGTTGTAGGCATAGATTTAGGAGGGAATTAGGAAGTTATTTTAA
Source organism: Vombatus ursinus (assembly GCF_900497805.2). Lineage (NCBI taxonomy): Eukaryota > Metazoa > Chordata > Mammalia > Diprotodontia > Vombatidae > Vombatus > Vombatus ursinus. The sequence goes on from NW_020954642.1 coordinate 10,546,894, forward strand.
TAGCCCAGGTGGGAGTAGATTAGAATCCAAACTAGCTGTCATTGTATATGTATGCTACAAGAGGGGTGTGTGTGTGTGTGTGTGTGTGTGTTTGTGTAAATTTTATGGGCATCGAAGTTGTAAGTTGACTAAGAATTCAGTGAAATGATGCTCCTTGTTGCCTTTGGAAGAATGGTAAAATCAACTCTGCCACTGCTTAATTTAGGTCACTTGTGAGCAATCTTTTCATTTACTTAGAATTTCATTTATCTTCTGGTTTCATTTACAGAGAGAATGTCAGGAAAGTCCTATAGTACTATATTTGCTTTCTGATTACTAGACAAGAACTTTACAGTCAGAGTTAAAAGCAGCTAAAATAATTTTTAAAGGTGGGTCCAAAAACTGTGATTCTTAGCACTCTCTGTCTCCTAGTACAACACTTGGTCTTAATTGCTGTAGAATCAGAAGGCATCTGCCCACAGGGGACTGAAGACCATTTTATAGTTTTTCTTCTTTTCATAGGTTGTCATGGCTAAAGGATTCCTAACCAAGTGGCCAGATTACTGGCAAAAAGCCTCTCCATTCTTAGGTTAAGTTGCCCCACGGTTAAAACAGACATAGTAATGGCCTCAAGTCTACATGGTGTCTTTCCTGATTATTTTGTGGAGTTATATCAGACAGAAATGTTATTAATATAATTAAAATAGCTTACAGCCTCCAACTAGCAAAATTTGTAACATTCAGTCAAAGGTTTGACTTTCTGTCCTAATTTATTTTATTATTTTTTGAATTTCCAACTAACTGCTAGGCTCCTATATTTTCTTCTTAGCATAAACTAAGTCTGCAGTGCAAGTTAGTGACTGACCCTGTTTTTTTTTTTTATGAAGCAAAACCAGGATAAAATAAAAGAAGGAAGAAGTTGTATGTTACATTACCTGATTCTAAACTGGCACAGGAAGGAGAAATTGAAGAAAGGATAGACCTTTTAGAAGTTCTTTCAGTCTTTGAAGAAGCCATTGATTGCCTTAACAATTACTAGGATGCCAGCTCCAATGGGTTCATAAGGCATGACTGTTTGCTCTTTTAAGATTCAGGCCCCTCCCAGTTGTACTCATTAAGATAGCTTATAAAAGTCATTAGACATTTATGTCTGTGCTCTTGAACCCACTTAACTCCTCTGCTACTATTTGGTTTCTCCCATTCTAACTTACTTGTGTTATGATCAGAAGATATCTTTTAATTGCTCTCGCCCCCTGGAAAACCATCATCTGTTTGACTAAACTGCAGAGTAGCTTGGTGAAGTTATGAGGAAAATCCTTTCAATTCACCGCTGGCTCCCTGTCATGACCCTCATATGCCATGCAAAACATACAGGCCTATCTGGAAGCAAAGGACCTGAAGACTTTTGCCATTCTTCCTCCAATCAATACAGTCTCTGCCTTTTTACCATTATACTAGGAGTCAAAATAACATTTGAGTCTCAGGTCACATAATCACAGAGCTAGAAGTCTTAAAAAGCTTCTAGCTTAGCCCCTTCATTTTTCAAATGAGAATACAGGCCCAGCAAGGAGGTGACTCACTTTCAGTCAAAAAGAAGCAATGTGCTTCTGTTTCTGGACACTTTCAGTTGTATTTACTTACAGAAAATAGTGAACCAATGGTCTCTACTGTATAAAGATCTCTAGATGACAAGGGGTGAGTTGCTGTGCATGTGAGATGGAAGGGCAGATGTCTAAGGAAATTAGGTTGCCGGCTAATAAAATCTACTCCCTCTACCTTTTCTTCCTTGTTACCATCACAAGTAACAGGACTTGGAAGTAGGTGTTCCAGTTCTAAGACCTTTCCCAGTGCCTTTCCCAGTATATCACACTTCCAGCGTTAATTTTCTGGTTGGACCTTGATCAAACTCAATGTTCTGATTCATAATTTTCTTACCTGTAAAATAAAAGTATTGAGTTAGATTATCTTTGAGATTCTTTCCAGCTTTGAAATCTTATAATGCTTATGGATCTAGAGATTGGTTTGTGGTACAGTGGAAAGTGTATTATTGCATTTGTAGACAGATGATGGTATGGCTTTATACTGTTTACTTAATGTATTGCCCTGTGCAAATTATATTAGCTTTCCTGAGAATGACTTTCTTCATTCATAAGAAGGGGAAAATAATAGCTTCCTTATCAGTCTGATATGGTTCTTAAAGAAGTTATCATGTTGTAATCTACCAAACAATTTACAGACATTCAGTGTTATATTAATGTCAGGTCTCTCCTCTATATACTTGGGTGTATTTCCACTCTTCGATGTAGTCACCCACACCTCATATAATCATGCTGTCTTAGAAGGCTCAAAACATAAACAGGTTCTTATTACTTACAACAGAGTTTGTAGAAAATCATGATAACTTGCTAATCAGCCAGTCTACTTTCTGATATGGGTAGCCTCCATCACTATTAGCACTTCCCTTACTGAGGCTCCAGTGGGGATTCCCAGAGTTGGCTCCTCTATCTTAATGGTTTTGTTTTGGAGCTCTGTCTGTTTGCACAATTTTGTTCTGGTAGCTTCTGAGTCCAGTCCGCCTCAGCAGATGTCACTTCTCCCTAGCTACTCCTACCAGATGTTGACCACTCTAGAAGCTCTACTTCCTGCCGCTTGCTCTCTTTATTTCGCTGTAGGTGCCATTCTCCTCAAGCCTCTAGCAGATGCCACATATACTTTTTTTTTTTTTAAAGAGACCAGGTTTCTAAGAAGTGCCCTATTGGGATAGAACACCTCAGAGCCTTCTCTGTCTTAGCTGAGTAAATTGAAACAGCTCTGGACTAAATTGTCTCCATTTTTCTCTGAAACCCTTTATCCACCTGTGTCTAAGCCTTTCAGATACTAGAGTTTCCTAAGACTTAGAAGTACTGTCCTATAGGTAACACTGTCTCCTGAATTTCCTGTAGGCTAGTGATGGTTCTATTACCTTTTCTTTTTGTTGCCATCTCCTTTTCTCCTGCATGTGGGTGGTATGTCTCCTGATTGCAGTTCTGTCTTGGCCCCTTTGTTTATCTTCACTCCCTGGCTTCCTTTATGTCTCCACTTGAATCTCACTTTCTGCAGGAAGCATTTCCTGGTCCTGTTTAATGCTAATATGCATTTATTTGCAATGCATTCTGGAATTATTTCCAAATTATCCTGTTATATCTTGTTTGCACATTGTTGTTGGCATGTTGTCTACCCCATTCTACTATGAATTCCTTGAGGGCGGGGATTGTGTTTGCCCTTTTTTTTAAATTTTTTCTCTCAGTGCTCTGCGCATGACAATAGATGCTTATTGATCTGAGTTGCCCTGATAGAACATGTGAATATCACTCTGTGTATTGAGCTTTCCCTCAGGGCAGTTGAGTGGGGCTACTCACATTACCGCAGGGCTGTTTCCCAAAACAGGCCAAGTAGAAGTGGTAATGGGAAGGAGTTACTCCCTTCTGTCATTTGTCACTACCTGTTTTGGAGACAAAGATGTGTAATCCTCCCTGAGTTATAATTGCAGGTATTTTATTTTATTTTATTTTATTTTATTTATTTTATTTTATGTTTTAGTAATAATCATATATCATTTTCAAAAATAAGTATGCTGACAGCTGCTATGACTATTGTTTCCATTGTTGCTGCTACTACTACTACTACTACTACTACTGATATCGTTATTATGAGAAAGTCTGAAATAACCCATGCTTCTCCAGTTTTTGGCCCTCCCTGTCATGTGTTTGTAACTTGCCAACTCTGTGTGTTGAGGTGCAGGCTGCAACACTAAGGTTTTCGGAGCAAATAGCTGAAATTATTAACAATCTGTATGAACACTTGCTGGGATTTGTAACAAGCTACCTAATCAAAGGGGAGACAAAGGGGAATCAGTGCTAAGGGAAATGGAACAGATGGTTAAAAACAAGCAATGTGTCGTTCCCGGACAATTTCAATCGTCGCAACATTTGCTTACAGGAAACAGTCAGTGAAGCCGATGGTCTCTGCTGATTTTTAATTTTATGTATAAAGATCTCTGGACGAGAAGGGGTGAGTTATGGCACACATGAGAAAGAAGGGCAAATGTTTGAGGACGTCAGGTTGGGATCTAATAAAATCTACTCCCTCTGTCTTTTCTTCCTTACCGCCATGAAAAGTAACAAGATAAAAAAAATAAACAATTTTTAGTTTACTTTTTTCCCTTATTTGACTTGTTTGTTTGTTTTCCCTTATTTGACTTACCGTGAGGGAAAACTTTTATCAAGGATAGCTGTCTAGAAGTAGACCAGCCTGTCTTAATACATAATGAGTTCTCCATCACTGGATATGTTCAAGTCAAAGCATGATCCCTCATCAGGGGTGTTGTAGAGAGATGACTAATTTTAATATGGAGTTGATAGCCATGGAGGTACAGTGTAATTCAGTCTTAAAGAATATTATGATTCTGTGACAAAAATATATATATATTTCTGGGCATATTTTTAAATATATTCTGGGCTTGTAGGAGATGAATAACGAATTATGCATTGAATTTATTCTGAACATTCAATTCCTAAATATTTACTTTTTTACAATAAAAATCCATTTAATTGAAAATTTCCCACATACTCTTTGTAGAATTGTAGGATAGTGTTATGGAAATCAAAACTGTCTCGGCTTCTGTGGAACTCACAATCTGAAATAGTAATACTGAAAAGTAATAATTGTAACAACAAAGAGAATCTGTTCCAAAGTCTGCCATTAGTACTCACTGTGTAGTCCTGTGCAAGTCACTGTTGCTCTTAGGACTCTGTTATTTTTCATCCATAAAAGAAGTTCTAGATCTGCGAGTCTGTGATATAGCCTATGAAGGTATTAAGTTAGGTGATAATAACACCCATTTAGTAAAGTTTCACAAAGTTCCCAGTGAGAGTCCAGTGATGATTATCTACATTTTGAAGATGAGAAAAATTTAAGTAATTTGCTTATGATATTACACATAGTTCATTGTCCAGTGTGGACTTTCAAAGGCCAGGTCATCTGATTCCACTTGCACTACTGCACACTGTTATTAGTTACTTAAAAAGGACCCTGCCATCTCTAACATTTGTACATTCCAAAGGCCTATTTAAATACACTATGTTCTAAGGCTCTTTTTCACTCCCAGCTTTCTAGGAGATTTAGATAATTATGCCCTGAATTCAAAATAATAATAGTCTCAAACATATATTTTCCCACGGTATAAGTAATTATGTTTGAATTATCTAGATCATAAATATCTAGATCACAGTTCTTAACTTAACAAAACTATATGTATTTTTTTGTTGTTGTTTTCAGAGATACTGAGATTCTTGTTACACAACTAGTTAGGGGTAGATTGGATAATAATTCCTAAGTTTGAGTTCTTGATCTCTACCTCTTCAAATTACTCAGAGTTCTTTGTATCTTTCCTCTACACACCTCTCCCTGTATTAGATTGTAACCTCTTCGAGCAAGATTTGTGTAATATTGTGAATCCCAAGGCCACATCATAGTGCTTGGTACAATAGGCACTTAATAATTGTGGATCTCAAATAGAACCAATTGATTCCCCTTCAAGAATATTTCTAGATTATAGTAGTTAACATGGTTGCTTTCCATTATAAGATAGAACAACAATACTGGATTGTCAGAATAGCAGTTCTCTCCTCTACTATGGGTCCTGGGTCACAGGCCTACTTAATGGGAGTAAAAGTGAGGAGCAGCTTATCACTTGTGTTCCATGGGATTGGTTAAGAAGAACAATAATACACTTTGTAAAATTTACAAGATTTAACATTAGGAGGAAAGTGGTAGAGAAGGGAATGTCCCATTCTTTCTTTTTTCTTAAGATATTTGTAGTAGTTTTCTAGAATTCTGAGAGGATCTCTTATTTTGGCAGACCAATGGTGAATGCATCCAAATGAGTTGGATTTGGAGAGTAAAGGGATATATAGGAATGTCACTTCTCTGTCAACATCTCCTTGTCATTGAATCTGTTTTGGGTTGTTGTCTCCATGACACCCATATGCAAAACAGAAATGACACATGTTTAGATGTGTCTGGCTGACCATTCCTGTTGAATTATAAAATCATTAGCACAACATCAATGGTAATACTTGTCCTGATGAACCAAATAGACCTGCTTTTTTGCAGCTAGTCAACTTCATTCCTGACCCCAGACACTGAATTTCTGTCAGTGCCTCTTCTCTCAGAAAGAAAATGACAGAATAGAGAATTATATGAATCTGAACATCCCTACATCAGTAAACAAAGTGTGTTTGCTCATGAATTTTTCATATGGGTTGACAGATGTGATTCCCAAATAGTAAGGACAGAAGAAAGGGTGAAATTAAGATGATATCTTTGAGGGTCTGGGTGGAGATGTCATGTTGGAGACTCAAAGCACGTTTGGTGAGAGGAAAAAAGCCCATCTCTACACAAAAACTGATCCAAGTTTTTGCTTAGTTGACTGATGGCTATTAAAAGAAATAAGAGTGTTGGCTTAGTCATCTGTGGAAGACTGATGGGAAGATATAGTCTAAGAACTGCTAAGGAGGGAGAGGTTGTAGCAGCCAGCAGTAGCACGTGTACCCCAACTGATCCTAGATCCATTATCTGAGACATTTTTCAATCAAGCAGTCATTATTGCGATCACAGTTTTTTTTTTTATTTTAAATTCTTATTTTCAGTCTAAAACTCTCTCCCCCCCATTGAAAATGCAAGATATACAGTAGTGATTGTACTTATTAAGTCACGTAAAACATTTTCATATAAACCACATTGCAAAAAAAAGACAAAGAAAAAGAAAGGGAAAAATATGCTTCAATCAGTTCTCAGAGTCTATCAATTCTCACAAACATCTAGTGTTAAAGCTCGAACTTGAACATAGGCCTGAACTTTAGACTAGTGCTCTTTCCAGCAACTCACAAGATCTTCATGATGTATGAAGTATGATGTTAATTTTGTAGGTTTACACTCTATTAGAGCCTTCCAGGGGATGCAAGGTCAAAGAGCTTTATTCTAATGGGAGTAGACAAAACATACAAGGGAACTGAGGAGTGTATAGGTGGTGTGTGTGTGTGTATGTGTGTGTAGAAGTGGCCTGGAGAGTTGACCCAAGCTGAGTTAGAAATAAGCATGGCTAACATGGTTACATCCTCAAAAGAAGTGTCTGAGAAGGACCCCAGCAATCACAAGACGAGGCCACAAGGATGAAGATGTCTTCAGAGTGAGAAGGCTGCTTGGGTGGTGGTGGAAGTGTAGTCCAAATAATCCAGGGCTGTCCCTGGTTAGAAGATGAATAAACTGAGGTCCAAAGAGATTAAATGAACTTGCCCAAAGATCATAAAGCTGATAAGGAGAACTGAGATTCTAATTCAACAGATCTGTCTCCAAACCTATTGTTTTTTAAATTTTTCTATACTATATTGCCTCCCACCCATATCTAATCTCGCAACAATCTTAAATGCATCTCCCTCCTCATTTTTTCATATTTTAATAGGTTCTGGGTCACAAATTCGTGAAGCTAATATCCCACATATATTGCCTAGCATTTCATTTGTCATTAACACGGTCATAAAAATTACAAAACTCTTATCAGAAATTCATTTTTCTTTTACTGATGGGAATCATCACTGGGTCCATGTTAAGCATTCAATTAGAGACTTCGATGGACAACATTTATTCTCAGAAGTGCTGTTGAAGCACCTGGAGAAGTTGAAAATAATTCTTTAATTATTGTGTGTACGTGTACAAGTACTTCTAGTCCCCTAATTGTCTTAGTTCATGATTTAGCCCTTGGATTGTGTTTTTGTCTTCCCCAGGGACCTGGCCTATTCCTTTTCAGAGCTTGAACACTGAGACCCAAAGGACCAACTGACTGCACTTCATAAAGCAGAAGGTTTTGTAGTGACCTGATTCAGTAACTTAATACCTGCCTACAATGTGGAACGTTCAATGAGAGACCTGGCTAGAGAGCCACAAATCAAAGCAGAAAGAAACATTAAAATGTCATAACTGAAGAGTTTGGAACTATTAATGTCCCTGTTTTACATTTAATTGGACTCTGAGCCTTGGTTATTAATGTAAGGGTTGCCAGTAGCTGCCCCCAGCATTCTTCCACCCCCCCCCAGCCCCCAGTACTATTTTGGATCTTTGGAATAATTTGCATGGATAAGCCCTAATCATGGGGGATAGGGCTGCAGGAGGGGTGATGATGATAGAAATTGAAAAGGACTATGGAAATGGAGGTTGTGTTTTTCTTTTGTCATTAAGACTCAACTGGAGGTGGACTGTGTGGGAATTTGAGAGGGGCTCACTGTGTGATGCTGAGACTGAGAAGAAGTGAATGGAATTTAATTATCCTAACTGCTGATATTGAGAGCAAGAGACTTCTTAGCTGGTATGGACACCTTTGTGGTTTCCCAAAGTGCCTTTTTGGGAGTAGACCTGTGAACCTGGTAACAAGGAATCTGAAAATGTGTTAACTAGTCCAAAGGCATTTTGACCCTGGCTTTGGCTCTCTCATTTTAAGAGCTGTAACACTTGGCTGAAGAAGGTGTAGCACTCTACAGAGATTGAGGTGGGGGGAGAGGTGCTTTTAAGAAATTTCTGGACTCTGGTGAAGAAGAGTTCCAAGTCCAGATACTTTTCCCGGACCTACAGGAATTTAAGTCAGAAATTTAAGCAGCAGCAAAGTAGTAGCAACAGAGTAAATATAACAGTTTCTAAATCCAGTGGAAGAGTCCTTGGACCTAGACACATTAGAAGAAGAGAAGGCTGTAGACAACATAGAACCAGGCCCTGTTCAGTACCTACTGCTGGTCCCAAGACTGACCAGTATTTCCCTCCACCCTCCTTTCCTAGTCATAATGGAGGAAGATGAGCAGTCCAGTGGTGATACAGACCCAGGTCCTACATAGCACCTTTCTAGGCCATAGTACTACCCAATTCTTGCTCTTCTCTCTCAAACCCCCAGCTACATATAAAGAGCAGGTTATGGTGTCTAAGTTCCTATACCCTAGCTAGCCCTTGCCTGGCAACACAAATCTTGGATACTGAACTGAGCTTTATCCATTAGCCTTCCTTCTCTTTTCTTTACTCTCCTCCTTAACTCTATGCCAGTTCCCATTCCATCTATGCTGACCTATTCCATTATGCCCTGTTTAATTCCCATTCCATATTGAACAAACTTTCTCATTATTTAGACCTTTTTCACTCCTATCTACTACCTCTTCTTGGTAGGAGAATCAAATCCCTGAGAGTTGGATTCTCCTTGACAACTGTGGCCACCTTCCCCAGCAATTGTTGTAACTTTAATCACCCCATTCCCACTCCAAGACAGTAACTCTGGGAGGGGTAGTCAGAATACTCGTTGCTCCCCATTGCTCCATCCAGATCTTTCTTTACTGCCATCACCAAGCACTGTCTCATCCTTTAAAGTTCATTTGATTACAATTTTCCACCGAATCCAGATAATGATTGCTGTTATTTATTGGCCCTCAGATTATTTGTCCTCCTTTCTCAAGATGTTCAGCACCTGCATCACTATCTTCCTTTCCTCTCCAGCTCCTTCCCTTATATTAGGTGACTTCAACACCCGTAATGAAGTTCCCTCAAACTTCCTAACCTCCCAGTTACTGCTTTTTCAGCTCCAGTCTCATGATTCCATGACTGTGAATTTCATATACCATTTCTTAAACAAAAACTCTTCTATCTCACCATAAAGACTCCCATCTCTTTCTCTATAACTCAGCACACCCAAATAAATTCTTCCCTTAATCACACTTGCTAGTTTTTCTACCTTTTGGTGCTTTCTCAGGCTACGACCCCTGTGCTGACTTTAACATACCTCCTTTACAACCTCTACCCTTTATTTAGTCAATTCCATTACATACTGTCTTCTGCTTTCAAATCTCTCACTCCCTGGTCCTATTACAAATCATTCCATGTCAGCTCCCAGTGACTTCCATCATCCAATACCTCTACTCCCATTAACATTCTGTTGCACAGAGCTGGAGGAGGTCACAAAACCATGCTGAATGGGTACATAGAAAAACCATGTTAAACAATGAGTCCTCACTGCAGCAAGGCAATCCTGTTAATTCCTCTCCAGCTGATGTCCTATCTCAGTTCCCACAACAGTTTTTCCAAACCCTATTCTTCCCTCAAGCCTCCCATACTTCTCACTCTTCTCTCATGTCTCGGTGAAGGACCTTGCCCCATATTTCACTGAGGAAATTTTGACCATTTGACAGAAGGTCCATTTTCTCTCCTTAATCTCAAAAGCCCCTCAAAATCAGCCTTCCACTCTTTCTTCTTTTGCCATAGTCGTGGACAGCCCTTTCTTCATGTAGACCTGTGCCTTCTTATCTTCTCCAATAGATTGTAGCTGAATCCATCTCTTTCTCTGACTTTCAGCTTCTCCTTATATATTGTTTTTCTTTCTTTCTTGTTTTCAGACATTCCCAAATGTTTCACATCCTTAAAAGTGGGGGTGAGGGGGCATGGGGGAGAAACACAAAACAAATTTACCAAATCTCCCCCTCATTACTAACCCCACCCCATGGTCCAGTCTAACCTACATATCTTCTAAGCCACTATATGCTGTAAACAAGAGAGGAAGGAAAAGGAAGAAAGAGTGGCAAGGGTAAAAAGGGAGGAGAGGGGGAGCATGTTGTCCCATGCTCAGCTGTGCATGGGCAGGGCAGGGCAGGCTGGTTACTCCTGAATGGTGGTTCAAGCACCCTACTTACCATTCCTGTAATATCTCCAGAGTAGCCACCAAAGGAAACACAGGATGAGCATAGCAGCAGTCAGAGTATGTAACAGGTATTGTCCTATAACATTCCACTCCTTGGTGGCAAGGGGCATTTGCCACACAATTATTTTTTCCAGTGGACCTTCCACTGAGGGCGATTATTCAACTGAAATAATCATAAAACCCTAGCATTAGCAACATATACAGCATACAACAATATGAACATTTTTAAAGGAGTAGGGAAATATCTGGGATAGGTTATAGTATATTTTCTGAAGTGAAAAGAATAAAAATGGCCCAGGAACAGCATTGAACATGTCATACAGCATCTATAACAATACCTCTAACACTATCACTGATTCCCATCCCAGCCCCAGGTCACCTGTTTAAAGGTAGCTTAGAATTTTCTTGTAAGTAATCTGTCCAGGGCCTGAGATACTGGGCATCTTCCCATATCCACTCAGTATTCCTTGGTCCAGAAATCAAAAACGTGTACTTTCTTAGATCATCATAGATAGCACATTTTGGCTCCTTAAGAAGTGTCTGCTGTGGGGATACTCTATTCTGTTGAGGTTGAAAGGAAATATTCCTCATTCATCCAGAGACACAAAATTGTCACCAAATCAGCTAGAGGATTTCTTTTCTTCAAAATGAATTCCCATACTCCATGATTATAAAAAGACATATTACTTTGTATCAAAAAGCACACTATTTTCCAATAGTTCCAATTCTTGGTCCACCCAAACCCTTTCTAGGAAGATGTTTTCTGAACCATGTTAGGGTGGGGAGGAAAAGAGGGTGACTTTTATTTGGTCTACTGGCTCTGGATAAAGCAAAAATCTGGGTTTGAAGATTCATATGAAATTGCTACGCAGGAAGCTAGTGCATGATGCAAGAGCTTTGTTATGCAGGTCAGAAAGCAGGAAAAAAAATACGTTATATGGCAATATAGATAGAGATTTGTCCCCACAGATGAGAGAAACTCATAGCATAAGGGCAAGGGAGTCATATTAGGTAATTGTATTCTCAGGGTTGGGATTCAAAAAGGGAAGTTTTATAACGTAAAAATAGGTTGAATGGAGAATTGTAATTGTTGCCAGATGTGGGAAGAGGCATTCCTAATCAGACATAGATGTGGTAGAGAATTTGGGAGCAGAGTTACTTTTTAGTACCAGGCTCAGGTAAGATGTGATAGGGGCAGTTTATTTATTGGGACCAGAAATGAGAGTTTGAGTTGACTATCTGAAGCAGTAAAAGAGGAGTGCCTCAGGCCAGATATTTTAGAAGCTGTGAGCATTAACTGCTTGACAAGGTTATAATAGGTCATAACAGTGGAAAAGTACAAAAACTATCTTTGTCTATATGCGTCGTGGGCATCTGGAACACTTGGCCTAAGTGACCCCATACCACTTAGCCATGGCTATCTCCCAGGAATCAGTGTAAATAAACTTTTGTTCTGCCCTATCCTTGGAGGCTAGCCATTCAATCTGGCCCACTGGAAGGACTTGCTAGCCATTCCTCAGGTTGTTTGTTCCTTGTTATTGGATGTGTATACTTATAATGAGTAGAGCAATCAGTAAATTAAACAGAATAATGTACTTCAAAGTCTAGAATTTCAGGGGTAAGTTACCTATTAGGCTGAGGTTGGCTAAACTTTGGAACTGGGACTGGAGAGTTCTGTCTCTAGTAAAGTCACAGCATGTTCATGAAGGGCATAGATACATGAGGGGCTCAGGTGAGCACAATCTTGGATGTATTCTATCCACTTAGCAGCTGTTTTGATAAAATGGTTGGCTTAATGCTTATACTAGTCCCCAGAGAGCCTGTTTGAGCGGATGGGCCTGTTTGCTCAGACTGTAGCTAGGTCTGCCATCGTCTCCCACCCAAACTTAAGCAACTGATTTGCTGACACCCAGCTAGTAGTCTGGTAGGGACGGCCCATGGCCAAAGTCTGGCACATTTAGTTGGCGTTGTACCTAAAAAGTAGAAGAATCTAATTTCATCCAAAGCAGCGTGGTCATAATGAGGGGAGTCCATAGGGGAGGGGCTATAAATGTAGTGCACCAAACCCATCTCTTTTTAAAATATCACACTTCACCCTCACAACTTTCTGTCCTCCATCTGGGATATGGCTATTGAGAGCATTTTTATGGAAAGAAGTAAGCAGAACTCCCCACTTTATGTATCTGAAAAGGGACAAAAGGCGACAAACATCTGGAGCCTCCAGTTGATTCAGCTGACTTTGCAAGACCAAATATATAAGTTCTCTTAGGTGGTGTAACTGAACTGGAGAAAACAAGAACTCCCAATTACTTTTATTAGCTGCTGTTCTAATGATTCATCTTTCTGACCCCTGCAGCGGCTGGTTTGTTGGTGGTAAAAGCCCACCTACCCTCTGACCCTTTCTTAGAGAAAGTTAATCCCTGGTAAATAACATCCTGGGGATGGGATGAAGGTAGTAATAGGATAAGCCTGAGGCTTTATTAGCACCTGCTTGGGTTCCCCTCCTGCTATCCTGCTCCTAACCTCAGTTCTCACACTATCTTCATCTTGAAAGAGTTTAACACTCAAGAGATCCCTCTGTGACAGATATCATGCTTTTTACCTTTAGCTTATTAGTTCTTGCTTCCATTTACATTGCCCATTTCACCTCCTATGTTATTAACAGATGCCTTAACCACTCCTGTGCCTTAAAGGCATAATTTTTAAAGATCAAAAACTCACTCACCCATGATCTCTATTTGCTTCACATATAAGAACAGTTCATCTTCATTCTCCTTAGAGGCAATACAGCCTCTTCAAAATTGCAGATAAAAGCAAGGGAGTATTTTTACATTTAGGAAACTCAAGCAAGAGAGCAGGATTAACTTTATTTATTTATTTTTTTGAGACTTAATGCTCTGTTGAAAGAAAATTTAAAAAGGCCCTTTACACTGGCTCTTTGGACATATTCTGCCAATGTTTTTCAAATTGTAAATTTAATTTGAGTATTATTATGGGAGGAGCTGTGAGTGCTGAGGAAGACAATAATGATTTAATTGATAACTTAAAAGAAGCTCTGAATATTCATAGGGAAAGAGTGAAACAAGCCTTCAGAACTATCAACTGAGGAGATTACAATTTGGAAGGCTACAGGGACAGAGCTTACAAAAGACTTAGCTTGGATTCATGGAAACATTCATTTATTAGCACCTTGCATTAGTTTTGAAGCATGCCTATCGGGGTGAATGGGAGCTTTTTTATATCACTGAAAAGGTTCCCCATATAACTCAAATAATACTTTTTGCTAACAGGAAGCTAACTAAAATCCTGGATCTAGTTAACCTAAAGTTCACTTTTGTTCATAACAGGTTTCTGCTGTAAGAGAGATGGACATAGAGAGAAAGAGAGATGCAGAGAGGCAGAGACAGAGAGGAAGGAAGGAAGGAGATCTATTATGGATCAGATTTATCTTGGGCCAGTTTAGGAATTAGACTTGAGTTAAAGTTCAAAATAGTTCTTGTTGACCATAAAATGCAATTTAAAAAATTAATGAGAAATTGAAACAGCTTCTAAAAAGTTAAAAGTGTATCTATTAACAAAAACCAACCAAACAAACAAAAAAAATTACATACCATGACTGGTAGCCGTGATATGTCAAGAAGGCATCCTCTCTCTCTCCTAGGCTTGACTTTTTATACTTCAGTTGGGAGTGGGGGAAGGGGAAACAGTTTCTGCTTCTTAAAGGAAGTGCCCATCTTGGTTTGCAGGACTTGAGGTGGGGTTGCAAAAATAAAAAAAAAAAGATGCAGAGAGGTGGCCAAAGTGATTGCTCCAGGGGTCCATTCACTGCCCACATACCCACTTTGGCCACCAAATGAAGCAGAAGAATGAAAGATAACAGCATCAGCCAGGGTGGTACCAAACAGGATCTGCTCTTACCACATAGTGACATCAACTGAAAACGATCCCTCCTAAGCTACTAATGATCTGTATAAATTGCCAAACTTGGTATTTTAAACAGTTCTTGACTTCTCAGCTGCATTTGACAACATCAGTTGCCCTCTCTTCCTGTATTGGAGATGTCAAAGTTTAGGGCCTGAGACAGGGAAGAAAATGGTGTCCTGTAAATAAGGTGAATTTTAGTGTGTGTGGATTTTTTGTTATTCTTTCTTAGAGTTTTTTTCCCAAGACCCATAGCCATAACAATCTCTACTTCCCAGGTGTTAGATATGAGTTCTCACGATCATGGTTCAAAACAGTTTCTACTGCACAGTCCCAGTAGATATAGGGATGAAGTGATGTAAAATTGGAAGGCTGTTGCTGGCAATGTACTTTCTTTGCCTGTTGCCCTATAAAACAAGTGGGCACTAGTCAGTGACTGGGGACCCCCATAGGGGTTAACGTGCAGGCTGAATGCTGTGCGTGCCTTGATTGGCCTCCATCAAGGCTTGGGAAGGGGAATCTGTGTGTTTGCTTCAACTGGCCCCCATTAAGGCTTGACGGGATTTAGGGGAGTCTACAAGTTGTGCTGGTCTCGATTGACCCTGTTAAGACGGATAGTTGCCCCTCTTCATGCCGGCCCCTGCAAGAAGCATTGTTAGGGAATGCTGCAGGAGTTGGTGTTCCCATTATTAGCAAACTCCCTTTGAGAAGACTAGACTAGAATAAAATAAGCTTATTTAACCCCTTATTATGACTCCATTCCTGTCATCCCTTCTGACCGGATCAAAAGCAAACCTGCTAATGAGAGAGATGGACATAGAGAAAAAGACAGAGAGATGCAGAGAGGCAGAGACAGAGAGGAAGGAGGGAAGGAGCTCTATTATGGATCAGGTTTATCTTGTTCTCTTTCTAGTGTCTCTTTCCTAATAAATGGTATAGTCAGTGTGTTTACTTGTCCAACATGTCCTCAACTCATTCCCTTACTTAATAGAGGTAGTGGCTCCCTGTACTACATTAGTTTCAAATCTGGTCTCAGACACTAGTTATGCGATTCTGGGCAAGTCACTTAGCTTCTCTCTGCCTTAGTTTCCTCTACTGTAAAACAAAGATAATAGCACCTACCTCCTAGGATTGTTGTGAGAATCAGATTTGTAAAAGTTTTTGCAAGCATTGAAGTACTATATAAATGCTACTTATTTAATATAGTAAGCAACTTGGTGGCACAGTGGATAGAGCATTAGGCCTAGAGTCAGAAAGACCAGAATTAAAATCTAGACTCAGATTCACACTTACTGGCTGTGTGATACTAGACAAATGACTTAACCTCTGTTAGCCTCAACACTTGCCTCAGTTGTGAGGATCTAATGTGATATTATTTATAAAGTACTTAGCATGGAGTAGTCACTACATAAATGCTTATTCTCTTCTCCTTATTTCTTAGTGCTTCTAGGGTAAAATTTAAACTCTCCTGTTTAGCTTTTAAAGCTCTTCATAACCCAGCCTCATTGGATATTATTCTCCACTCTATACTCTGTGATTCAGTCAAATCAGAATTCTCTCTGTGTTCTTCATATAGGACCCTCTCTCTCCTTCAAATGCCTTTGCACTGACCAGATCTCATTCCTGGAGTGTACTACCTTCTCATCTCTGGCGTACTTCCTTCAAGATGCTTCTGAAACTCTACTTTCTATATGATGCCTTTCTTGCTACCTTCAAATAGGAATGCCTTCTTTCTTTCTTTCTTTCT
>NW_020954642.1:10563402-10582552 GCF_900497805.2 Vombatus ursinus
GGGGAATGCCTTCTTTCCTAAATTATATTTAACTACTTTGTATTCATTTCTATTTTTATTTTCATTTTTATTCTACATATACTTTCTGTGTTCATTATTAAAATGTAAGTGTTTTGAGGGTAGGTATTATTTAATTCTTTGTATTTTTGTCTCCAGCTCTTAGCACAGGCCCTGGTATGTAGTAGGTGCTTTAAAAAATACTCGTTGCTTGTTTGTTTGAACTTGAGTCTTTCCTGGTTCAAGTTGGGAGCTGCTGGAGATAGAACCAAGAAGCATTAAGATATGGATGTGAAAGAGCAAACTGACCTTGCACTATACTGGTATTATGGTATAATGAGTCAAATCGTCCATTGATGATGTAAGGAGGTAGAAAGGAAACAACTTTGTGGTTAACCTGAGTTCTCACCCTTCCTGGGGGTGGGTGCCCAGTGCAAGGATACTGCATTAAATCTAGAGTGACTGTGTAGCTCCTTGAGCAGAGTGGGGTTCTCTAGAGGGGAAGGTTCCATAAGTTTGTCTATGGGATTATGTGTAAGTTCTCTCTGTATTCATCTTTTATGTTCTATATCTCTTGACCTAGGTGCTAGAATAGAACTTGATGACTCCTAGACAAACCTAGAAAGAGATCGAATTTCTATGTTCCTGTGGCAAACACCCATTTAGTGTGTAAACCAAAGATATTTGTGACAAACACCCCAAAGATTGAAACTGGTCTGTTAATGGAGGGAAAGGAGATAGAGAATAGTATTGAGTTATGGCATGCATATGAAATAGGAGTGGGGAAGCTAGGTGGTCCAGTAGTTAAAGTGCTGGGTCTGAAGTCAGGAAGACCTGAGTTCAAATCCAGCCTCAGATACTTACTAACTGTGTGACTCTGGGCAAGTCACTTAACCCAGCTTACCTCAGTTTCCTCATTTGTAAAATGAGCTGGAGGAAGAAATGGTAAACCACTCTAGTATCTGCCAAGAAAACCCCAAATGGGTTCATGAAGAGTTGGACATGACTGAGACAATTGAACAATGGAAGAGAAGGCTGAGGATCAGAGAATTTAAGTAACTTCCCCGATGTCACACAGTTAACATTTGGGATATGTAGGATTTAGATTAATTTTGTCTTGCTTAAAAATCTACTGGTTTCCCCACTCTACTGAACAAATATGCAAAGCTATTAACTTTGTTGGGACACAGGTGATTGTATGTCATGCAGCATGTGGATTCCTCCCCTGCATTGCCTTCTATCTTCAGAGACAGGTCAAACTCAGAATTTGACAAAGTCTTAAAACTTGTTTTCTCTGGTAAAAACAAAAGAATCAACCTCACCCCCTCACCTCCCTCTTTCCCCTCCCTCATTATTTTAGAAACTAGACTTTAAAACTGTAACTGCACAGTGGCTAATGAAATGCCTGTCGTGCAGCCCCAGGCTAAATGGTTATTGCAGATTTGCCTTAAGTGATAAAATGTATAACCAATCCATGTCTTTACAATTATGAACCAATGGGCCTTAGGCTCTTCTGAAAATAAGTCACAGTGCTGTGTTTAGGGCACTCTGTGGTCAACCTTTATTTTCATAGATTTAGATGTGCAATCCTCTCTCTCCATGTGTCCCCATTATCCCCTTCCAACCATTTCTTTTGCTTCATTCTTCAGTTTGGGTGAGGCAGTTGTTATTAAGACAGAAGTGCCCCTTTCAAGAACTAGTTTTCACATTTATAGACTTCATGTCCCAGGTGATATGTCCACCATGCCCCTGGTAGCAGAGTCATTGAATCTCAGAATTCTAAAGGGACTTTAGAGTTTACTTGGGTCAGTCTACACCTGAGCAATAATCCCCTCTAAATTAGCCCATACTAGTAGTTCTTCAGCCTTTGCTTCAAGTCCTGTGTCGACATAAAATGCACTATCTTTTGAGTAGCCTATTCCAATTTTTAACAGATATAATTGTTCATAGAAACCCCAACCCAACCAAAAATCTGTTTTTCTTCTATTTCCCCCCACTGCTCCTGGTTCAACTCTCTGGGGCACCATTTTACAAATCTATGTATTATACATAAATATATATATATATATATAATATATACACACACATATATATATATACACACATATATATATCTCAATATTTAAATAAATACATTTAAATATTTTATATTTCTGTATAATATTAAATATTCATATAGGTGGTGTAGTGGATAAAGTGCCAGGCCTGGAGTCAGACTCATCTTTATGAGTTCAGATATGGCCCCAGACACTAGTTGTGTGACCCTGGGCAAGTCATGTAACCCTCTTTGCCTCATTTCCTCATCTGTAAAATGAGCTGGAGAAGGAAATGGCAAACCACTCTAGTATCTTTGCCAAGAAAATCCCAAATGGGATCATAGAATCAGACATGATTGAAATGACTAACAACATTTATAGATAAATAAGTATAGATATAAATATATGTATATATTTAAATAAATATGTTTGTACAAATATATATATTTATATAGATATACATCTCTATACATCTTATGTATAATAGCTATCATATTCCACCTTCTGCAGCACCCTAGAACTAACCCTTGTCTTCTGCAGGCTAAATGGCCTCAGTTACTTCAACTGATCTTAATGTAGCATGTTTTTTCAGATTAGTCACCATCCTCTATACCTTCTCCAACTTGTCAATATCCCTCCTAAGATTTCCTGACCAGAATGTAACAGTATTATAGAGGAGGCTAACTCACGCTTAGCCAGTGAAGTGCTGGATATGGAATCAGAAAGGCCTGAGTTCTAGTCCAATTTCAGACACTTACATAGTTGTATGAGCCTGAGCAAGTAATTTAGCCTCACTTAGCTTCAATTTCTACATCTGTAAAATGGGGATGATAATAGCACGTCACTCTCATGTTATTAAGAGTTTCAAATGAGATCATATGTAAAGTGCTTTGCAGACATTAGAGCACATATGAGTGCTGGAGATGATGATGATGATGATGATGATGATGTTTGACAAAGCCCATTATCTCAGCCATTAAATTAATTAGATCTGTTTGGAGTAGTCAGGTATTTGGAGAACCTGACTATTGTCTCTGCTTATTTCTGTTATGCCACTAAGTCTAAGCAGCTCCACCACAATTATGAATGCCTTCTACTGTATATCAAATTCAGTACAACAATCACCTATTAAGCACCTACTGTGTACAAATGCACTGTACTAGGCAGTTGGGAAGTTACAGAGTTCAGATGACATGTCATTGTCCTTAAACATTCTCCTACTGGATTGCCGAATCTGGTAAGGGAATGAAATGGAAGCACAGGTAACTTTAATGTACTATTTCACTAGTGTGGAGAAAAGTTCTATGTCAGGTCTGATAAGAAAGGTTGTTTTTGGTGAGGGGTCCAGAAAGGCTTCCAAGAGGAGATAGTAGGTAGGTAAAACTTGAAGGTATGATCAGGAATGCAGTAGGTGAACAGGAAAAAGAGAAAAAGGAGCAATGTGAGCAAAGACATAGAGTGGCGAGAGTATAGGGTATGCTTCTAGGCAAAGGGTTATCTGATTTGATTGGCTCATAGTATTGTTGGAAAGAGTAATATATGATAATTTATAAAGGATGGGTGGATTCAGAGTCAGTAAGACTTTAAATGCCAGACGGTTGACCTGGAACCTCACTAGGCAACAGAAAGTCACTTCATGCTTCCTTTGAAGGGCCTTGAAGGTCAAACTTGGAGTTAAAAATCAGGAGTCATCTGCATAGATGTGGTAGTTGATGCCATGGGGTTGGATAAAACCTCAAAGGAAGAAATCAGAGGAAAAATGGAAAGTCACCTAGAAGGGTGTTTTGAGAAATACTCACATTAAAAAGAAAGGAGATAGATAAAGACCCATGGAAGGAAACAGAGAGTGGTTAGTGAAGGAGAGTGTAGTACCTCTGAAAATGAGAGGGAGAAGATTATCCACAGAATCACCAAATTTCTGAGTTTGAAGGGAACAGAGGCTATCTAAGACAACTCAACTGAACAGAAATCCCTCCTATTTGATCCCCAGCAGCCATTACCCACAATTTGAAGATGTCCAGTGAGGAGGGACAATGATGCTCTATGAGGCAACTGATTCCATAGGGTCTGAGTGTTGAAACACACACACGCACACACACACACACACACACACACACACACACACACACACACACACCCCTACCCCCACACCCCAAGCCAAAACCTGTCTCTCTGAAACTTCTACCTCTTGTTCCTAGTTTTGTCCTCTAGGGCTAAACACAGTGATTTTCATAGCTCTTCTACTTGGCGCCCCGTCAGACATCTCAAGAAAACTATCATGTCACTGTAAGTGACAGTGACAGTAATTCACTCATAGTCTTGAGCTCAACTGCTCACCAAGATCTGGGTGCCTTGATTCCCCATCTGCTTCCCCTCCTTCCTATCCCTCAACCTTGGAAACCTAACTCTGGATATGTGTGTGTGTGTATGTATGTGTGTGTAGTACACACACACTGCTATATATATATATATTATATACATACATGTACATGTATACATATACATACACACATACATATGCACACATAGATACACATGAAATACAAGTTTGTAGTTGCCAGGTATTTGTAGAACCTGTCTAATGTCTGCCTATTTCTATTATACCACATAAATCTAAGCACTACACTTACTGTATACAGACTAGTGTACTACGTAATAGGGAAGATGCAAAGAAGATACCATATACTATATATAGTTTGGGGTAGCTAGGTGGTGCAGTGGGTAGAGCTCCAGGCCTGTAGTTTGGAAGGCTCATCTTCCTGAGTTCAAATCTTGCCTTAGATTCTTACTGTGTGACCCTGGGCAAATCACTTCACCTTGCTTACCTCAGTTTCCTCATCTGTAAGGAAGGAAATGGCAAACCACTCCAGTGTCTTTGCCAAGAAAACCCCAAATAAGGTCATGAAGAGTCAAATATAACTAAAGAATAACTGGGATGGTTATATATAATTTAGTGTCTAGTGTAGTACATACTATGTATATATGTGTATATGTAATGTATATTATACTAGATACTATCTATGCACACATATACATAAAATATATCTATATATGTGGGTATATATATGCATGTTTGAATTATGACAGCTAGGTTATGCAATGGATTGGGTACTGAGCTTGGAGTAAGAAATACCTGAGTTCAGACCTGGAGTCAGACAATAATGATGTGACTCTGGTGAAGTTACCTAACCCTTATCTCAATTTCCTCATCTGTAATATGGGGATAATAACAGCACCTACTTCATAGAGTAGTTTTGAGGATCAACTCAAACAATAGTTGTAAAGTGCTCAGTGCCTGGCACATAGGAAGTACTATAAAGATATTAGCCATTATTATTATTGTTATATATCTATGTTTATATATGTAAATGTATAGGTAATATTTGTATATAATATATATTTGTAAGTATGTGATACACACATATATTTATAATTTAGAACTATGCCGACAAGACATTTTCATGTGCCAGGGCTTGTCATTTCTCTGGCCATTATAGTTCCAGAATATTGATATTGCTCCATAGGAATCATCATAGGTGACCATGCCTCAGTCTCCTTGATGACTTTATCTTATCATTCTGATGTAGACCTTTCTACAATGAGTCAACCTGGTTGCTCTGTGTAAATTCCACTCTGAGTTTTGGATCAGCAGCCTAGCTTATTCCTCTCCATCAAAGTCCTCTTGCAATGGAGGTGACTCTGGCTTTTTGAAGACTTATGTCCATGGAGTATAAGCTGTAGTTTGAAAGACTGAGTGATGACTAAATGAGGATAGGGACAGGGAGGGGGAGGTGGAAGAGAAAAAGCATTTATTAAGCACCTACTATGTCCCAAGTGCTTTTCAAATATGTTCTTTGAGATTTTGTTTTTGTGACCCAAAGACCAGTCTACTTAAGAGCACAGTGGTTCATCACAAGAAGGCAGATAATTAGAGATGGTTCTTTTAGCCATAACAATACATGTTATCATAGAATATCAGAGATAGATGATACTTTTGGGGTTTTCTTAACCTTTTTTGTGTCGTAGACCCGAAGTCCAATACTTGTTCAGTTATTTAGTCCTGTCCCACTCTTTGTGACCCCATATGGGATTTTCTTAGCAAAGATACTGGAGTGGTTTGCCATTTCCTTCTAGGCAAACAGAGGTTAAGTGATTTCTCCAGGGGTATACAACTAGTGAATATCTGATGCAGGATTTGAACTCAGGTCTTCCTGACTCTAGGTCAGCACTCTATCCACTGAGCCACCTAGCTGCCTGTAAGCCCAATACTATGTGGCGATTAAAAAGTTTCGAGAGACATAATTTCTGGATAATTTAATAATTTTATTAATAATGCCAGCAGTTTAATAAAAGGACAATCATTTGACTTTCTCTTAGACCAAAGACAATCAAGGTGGCAGGCTGACGCCTGATATACCTGTTGGAAGAGGGGTGTTCCTGAAGGTGGCAATCAACTCTGATTGGTTAACAATTAGTGAGATTATTTTATTAATGAGGAATATTACAGTGAGGGGCATGACCTGAACTTTGATTATGACATTTACTTAAAAGTTACTCCCAGCCTTGGGCAATCTGTTCAAATGGAACACGATGACTTCCCCACCTGAGCGGGCTCTGGTTAGAGGAGAAGGTTAGCTCAATCTTCAAAGAATGAGGTCTTGAAGTAAGCATAAAAGAAAAAGGGGGAAATCTGAATGTCCCCAAATCATTGGTTATTAATAATCATTTCTCTTAACTACTATGGGTTATTACCAACGTTCATGATTGAAAGAAATCATAAATTTCAGTTGGAAGTTAGTGAAAGTAAAGATAATTTGTTTTTCCCATTGAAGTTCCCTGACCCCCTGAAATCTAGCTATCCTAGGTTTAGAACCCCTAATCCAAACCTTTCATTTTATAGATGAGGAAATGGAAACTCAAGTAGCCTATGCCTTGGTCTAAATCAGATATTAGTAAATGGCAGAGCTACGACTTACTCCCAGGTTTTCTGGCTTCCAGTCCCGTGGTATTATAGCACACTGTCCCCCATTCCCATCCCCCAAAGTGCATCTTCCAAGGCAGGGTGGGGTTGGGATCTGTACTGGGGAAGGGACTGCCAATGCTAGTGGAATCATGGGTCTTCTGAAATAGGGAAATATGCTTATTCAGTGTTTTGATGTTTTGGAAAGTACTTCTCCCTTAGGAATAATTCCTCTTAGAAAACTGTTGACCTCCTGTCAGGCAGAAAGGGGAGGGAGCCTTTTTTCCCTCAGCCATCGGGGAGGTTGCCTCCTTATTCAATCCATCATCCTCGAAGGGTTCCATTGCCAGTGGTGGCAATGTCTTCTAGCTTTCCCTGAAGAACACTCAGTGTGTTGTTGGTAGTCTCCCTCAAGGACCTATCTTCTTCCATTAATGCTTTGTTTCCAAATGACAACTTGCAAATGAGGCATTTTCCTTTAAGGTTTTCTGTTTTCATCTTGAGGGAATAATTCATCCAAGCAGAAAACACTTCCTTTTCCTCCCCGGAGCATTGGTCACCAAGTGCTACCTTCTTGCATTTCAAAGAAATACCACGAGGAAAATTAATGTGCCAGAATTTCCACTTGAAATACTAAGAAGGTGATCTTGTTATTCCCTGGCAATAGAAAACTGGCTGGAGTGAGTAATCACGCATGATACAGTACTTCTGGCATTCACTTCCCCTGGACATGCCCTCTGATGTGCTGTTCAAAATTGCACCCTATTATTTATTCAGTCTTAACCTTAATGAGGATTTCTGACAGTAATGTAACAGGCAAAAGGAATTAGATTCAAGCCGAAGAAGCATCTATAGCCTTTGTGCCATGTGGTGAATTGAATATCACATTGGGAATTAATTTGTTACATATGCAACCTTTTTCATGGTAATGTACGTTTGCTACCAATAAGATAAACACATTTTTGGTAAATTCTGCTTTCTGACAGGCTGGTCTTGAAGGGAAATGTTGAAAGGATCACCCCATTCTCCTGCAGATAAATGATAATCGATTTCCATTTTCCATTGTTCATCCGCTTTCCTCTACTTTAAAAAAGAATTCGTGCAAACTCTAATGGTAATACTAACTCACATTTATATAGCACTTAATAGCTAATAAAGTGATATATATACAGATGTGTACATATATATGTATCTCTACACATGCTTAGATACATAGATGTATGTATGTATGTATCTATCTTTGATCCTCAAAATAACTCTGTGCTATTGCTCAAATGTTATTAACCCCATTTTGTAGATGAGGAAACTGAGGTGTAGAAAGGTGATGTGATTTGTTCAAGGATTAAGGGAGTGGGCAAAGGAACAAGCATTTATTAAATGCTTACTATGTGTCAGACACTGTAGAGTGCTTTTATAAATATTAGTTAATTTGATCCTCACGACAACCCTGGGAGGTGGAGCTGCCATTATTATCTTTATTTTATAATTAAGGAAACTGAGACAGAATGACTTGCCCAGGGTCACACAGCTAGTAAGTGTCTGAAGCCAGAATTGAACCCAGATCTTCCTCACTCCAGGCACTGTGCTCTATCTACTGTGTCTCCCAAGAAGTACAGTCAGGACTAGGGGGTGGGTCTGAAATCTCCAACTCCTCTTCCTCCCGCCAACCACCACCATACTGCACTTTGCAATGCAGATACCAGGTCACTGAGAAGCATAGTGTGCGTAGTACATAATCATTGATACAAATCGTTAATTAATTGTTATCATTTCAATAGAGAAACTATATATATGTATATATGCATATATATACACATACACACATAATATATATAAAACATAAAGATGCCCATAATATTCTGAAGGAGAAAGAATCAAACATAGAAATATCACAGGGTCCCAGATGGAATAGACCCAGAACTGAATCCCGTAGACCTGTCAAAATATGCCAGTCGAAGCCAGTAATATTAGTAGGAGAAAAAGGACAAGCTATTTTGTCCAGGGGGTACACTTCTAACTTGGAAGCCTCTAGAGCTCTATTCACCAGGATTCCTTTGTGCCCTGTGGTTGCTTCAGAAAAAAAAAAAAATTCCTTCCCAGGATTTAAAGCTGAATCCATAGAAATCATTTAGTCCATCTCCTTCATTTCACAGATGAGGAAACTGAGTCCCAGAGAGGACAAGTAACATGTTCCATGAAGGGTAAATGAAAAATACTGATTGCTTGTAAAATTGTCTCTCCTTTGGAAATGAAGAAAGATCCTCTTTTGAGGTACACGGTTTGAAGGCCAAACCTAAGGGCATAGCATAAAGCCACTGCCTTAGGCATCTGTCCACATATGTATGTGTGTATTGACATTACGTTAAAATAAATCTTGGCAGCTTCTTAAGAACCATATGTGATGGCCCCACTCTGCTCAGATGGCAAAAATTTCTTTCTTCATTTCATAAACCCACATGTCAGAAATGTGGAGGCAGCCGGCTCCGGCTACTTTGTAGCTAATTTAACTGTTCATAAGCACCTGCTGGGAGAAGAGAGAGAAAGTAAAGCAATGCCACTTTTAGTAGGAACAAAAAGGGATTACGGAGTTGAAATCCATACTTGATTCAAAAATATGTTCAAAAGTTTTCCCAGTGTATTAGTGTGTGCCTTACCACCGCATAAATGCTGACTGCTTTTCCAAGTAATGTCGATTTTCCTCCCTTAAAATAGATTTGAATTCATTTCCAATGGGGCACATAAGCAAGGAATATGCAGCAGAAGCTATCTAAAAGGAAAGCTTCTCAGGCATAGGAGACTGAAGAGATGCAGGAGGTAAAAATGTTTCAGAGAGGGAGAACAAGAGAAAAGATTACATTTTTTCAGCATTTTTTGTCAGAAAATGCAATTTATAACAAGTTCTATTGTCTGTAGAAGATTCCCTATTGCACTTCTAATGTGCTTTTTTAGTATCTGATACATAAAAGCCCATCAGAATACATCATGTGCAAACCATGGCATTAAACAGATTAGAAAACGAAATGTCATATGGTAACATGGCCGGTTCTTGTGCGGTTAATTTAGTAGAAAGACAGAGAAGCTCTGCAGGAAACACTTTCTGTAGATATGCACCCTGCAGCTAAAATACCCTGTATACCTTTTTTTTTTTTTTTGGATGGAACAGTAATTTTACCAAAGTGATAAATTTAAAGCTTGTGTGGTTTTAAGATGGCACCTCAGTTAAATTAGTCCAGAATGAGTCTGTTCAAGCAAATTTAAGAAAAAAGTGTCAGGTCCCCTTTCTTTTCCCTTCTAAAATATGCCCTTGCTATCTCCACTGAATGCCATCTCCTAGCTTTGTATTCTAAATGAGGGATGTAGAGGAAAGAGCCCTAGATTTGGGGGTCAGTAGACCTGGGTTTGAGTCCTAGCTTGGCCATTTGGTCTGTGAATATCTTCATTATCTGGGCCTCAGGTTCTTCATTTGTAAAATGAGTCTAATGACCCTATCTATTTTATCAGTCAGTCAACTAGTATTTATTTGGCACCTGTTATGTACTGGGCAGTGTGGTAATCAATGAGGATATAAAGAAAGGTTGCTCTTTATAAGCCTTAAAGTGTTCAACGAATGTGAGCTGTTATTAAATGAACATTTTGAGCCTGACCTTCGACTCTTGTTGACATACTCAGAAAAAAAAGTATTTTTCTCCTTTTGTTTAAAAATACATTGAAATCTGGCATTATCTGGCCACCAGTTTGGGGGAGTTAAATTGAGCATCCTATATTCTCTTAGGGTCTTAAAGTAAAGTCCATTATTCTTCTTAATTAGAGCTTTTTATATGGGCTCTGACTGAAATCACCTTAGTTGCCTTCTCAAGCTCTCACCTGATTCTAATTAGTCCCCTTGGAACATTAACCCAGCTCCTCCCCCCTATTCCCCCCATGATTCATCTCATTAGAAAAACAGATAAGTGGGCTACTAATACCTGCTAGGTAAAAAATACCAGGGCGATCTATGCAACTAAGCAGTTTCCTAATGATAAAGAATAGTGCTCCATATGGACATGCATTATAGAGTATCATTGCCCATTGCCCTTTAGTTTCAGTAATTAAGCACGTCAACAATGGGGATGATTATTTCACGGTGGGGGGCAGGGAGAACCTGGAACACCATGCTCAGTGGTTTGGCTGAGCATGTCTCCATAAGAGGGATTTCCATGGAAGTTAATTAGTCTTTTTTTTTTTTAATATAGTAGCAGTATTTTGCTGACCCTAGCCCCAACAACAGAATGTACCCATGCTTGTATTTTATCTTTTGCAAGAGCTGCTGAGTACTATATGGAACTTTAAAAAAAGAGAAGATAATTTGTGGGTAGAGGAAGCAGCCCTCTCTTGGTGACCTTGCTTCAAGAACCTGGATTCTGTGCCATTACCTGTCTGTGTGAGTTTGGGCGAGTCACTGATGATCTCTAGGCCTCAGTTTCCTGATCTGTAAAAACAAGGATGTGGAACTAAATTATCTTTAAAGTCCCTTCCTAGTTTAGCATCCTATGTAGGAAACATCACTTTGTTTCTTTTTTTACAGTGTCATGGTGAATGTTTTTTTCGTATTAATGTAAGATTAATGTTTTTATCCATTGAGCTGTTTACATCATTGCTCTTCTCAAACATCTCATGTGATTTTTTTCTTTCTTTAATAGTATTTTATTTTCTTCCAATTACATGTAAACAAGGTTTTCAACATTCACTTTTATTAGATTTTGAGTTCTAAACTTTTTTATCCCTCCCTCCTTCTCTTCCCCAAGAGAGCAAGCAATCTGATATAGGCTATACATGTGCAATCATATTAAACATATTTCCACATTAGTCATGTTGTGAAAGAAGAATCAGAGCAAAGAATCAGGAAAAATCAAGAGAAAGAAAAAACCACCACCACCACCACCAACAGGATGAAAATAGTATGCTTCAATCTGCATTCAGTCTTCAGAGTTCTTTCTCTGGATGTGGATAGAATTTTCCATCATGAGTCTTTTGAAATTGCCTTAGATCATTGCATTGCTGAGAAGAACTCAATTTATCAAAGTTGATCATCACACAATGTTGCTGTTACTGTGCACAAAGTTCTCCTGGTTCTGCTCACTTCACTTAGCATTAGTTCATATACATTTTTCCAGGTTTTTCTGAAAGCTACCTGCTCATCTTTCTTATAGCATAATAGTATTCCATTACATTCATATACCACAATTTGTTCAGCCATTTCCCAATTAATGAGTATCCCCTCCATTTCCAATTCTTTGCCACCGGAAAGGAGCTGCTATAAATATTTTTGTACATGAGTCCTTTCCCCTTTTTTATGATCTCTTTGGGATACAGACCTAGTAGTGGTATTACTGGATCAAAGGGTATGCACAATTTTATTGTTATTTGAGCATAGTTCCAAATTGCTCTCCAGAATGATTGGATCAGTGCAGTTTTCCTTGATTATTTCTTGAAAGGTGCTGTCTAAGCTCTTTTTTTTTGATCGTGGCTTTCAGGTAGTCTAATAATTCTGAAATTATCTCTCCTGGATCTGTTTTCCAGGTCAGTTGTTTTTTACAATGAGGTATTTTACTTTTTCTTCTATTTTTTCATTTTTTAAAGTTTTGTTTGACTGATTTTTGATGTGTCATAGAGTAATTAGCTTCCATTTGCCCAATTCTAGTTTTTAAGGAGTTATTTTTTTCAGTTAGCTTTTGTACCTCTTTTTCCATTTGGCCAATTCTCCCTTTTAAGGAGTTGTTTTCTTCAGTAGATTTTTTTTTTTTTTCATTTGACCAGTTCTATTTTTTAAGGAATTGTTTTCTTCGGTCAATTTTTGTCCTTCCTTCTGTCTTGCATACTTCTCATTTCTTTTCCCAGTTTTTCTTCTGCTTAAAATTCTTTTTTGAGCTCTTCCAAGAAGGCTTTTTGGGGCTGGAGACCAATTCTTATTCCCCATTGAGGTTTCACATGTAGGCATTATGACATTGTTGTCCTCTTCTGAGCTTGTGTTTTGATTTTCCCTGTCACATAGAAGCTCTCTATGATTAAAGTTCTTTTTTGCACCTTGCCCATATTTTTGCCTTTTCCTGGCTTTTAAAGTTGAGCTGTGCTCCTCAGGCCCAGGGGGCACTGTCCAAAGCTTCTTGTGCTGGAGGCCAGGGGCCTGCTCCCTGGCTTTTTGTGCTGGGGCCTCAGGTGCTGGTGTGCCTGGGTCTAGTTTTGCCTATTGTTGCTTGGTTTCTGGGACTGGCAGTTTGCCTTATGCACTGGGGCTGGAGGCCTTTCAGCTGGCCTGCTACTGGCCTGATGAGCCAGGACTGAGAGGCCTCAGTTGCCGATATGTTCCGTGGCTAACAGCCTCCTGCTGACTTTCCCGGACACCTCTTCTATGCTGGGCTGTTCTCCCCTTGAAACCAAGTAAGACAGACCTTTCCTGAAGTGCTTCTAAGTTATCTTAAGCCAGAAAATTGTTTCACTCCATCTTTTGTAGGTTCTATTGCTCCAGAATCAGTTTAAAGACTTGATTTAATGTTGTTTCGGAGAGAAACTGGGGAGAGCTCAGGCAACTTCCTGGCTTCTCTCCACCTTCTTCTCTCTGTCCCCCAGTGTGATTTTTTTGTTTTCAAATTGCTTTCTAAGTAAAGTTCATAATCTTTCTGTTTAGAGGTCATATTGGCCAGGTGATGAAACCCCATGGGGAAAGGGTGCTTTGCTTTCCTCTTCATTGGTATAGTGCTGAGCTATGAGTACCTCCTGGTAGGCAAAGGGATGAATTTGCAGGCTTCCCGTCTGCTTTGCTCTGCCCCTTCTCAGCTCATGAGTCTTGCCACTTGACCAAGCCCTCTGGATCCCTTGGCCTTAACATCATCCTTGTAGCAGAACCCTTAGGTCACTAGGTCATCCATCCACCTTCCCCCTGGACTCTCAAGTGTTCTGGGCCTTGATGTCCATCCTACAATTTTGCTCAGTGAGCCTCTGGATCTTACCACTTACCTGTTCTGGAGCTGATTTCTCCTATCCTTCTTGTCTCCACATTAACATATGAGGTCCTTAAGATCAGGGATTTCCTGGCTTTTAAAATTTGTGTTCACAATGCTTAGCTCAGTGTGCACTGAATACATGTTTTCTTCGTTCATTCATTTATTCATCTTACTTTTTTAGCTTTATTCCATTGACACCCAACACTCCCCTCAGTTAACCAAGACCTCACATTTCATATAACAGTTTTTTTATATCTCTTTTAAAGCATTGTTTTGTAATATTTCTAAAATTATCTAGCCTATCTATTCTACCAGCATTTATTAAATTAGTCTTATGTACAAAACTGTGTTAAATCAGTATCTTATCTGACTACTTAGAGGGTAAATTCTGTGAGGTCAGGTGAAATATCTCATTAAAATTTCTTTCTCAGTGCCTAGACACAGTGCTTTGTCTCCATAAGATTCACAATAAATGCTTATTGAATGAATAAAGGATTTTTTGAACAATGCACTCCATTTCTAGACCCCACGCATTTTCACTGGCCTGGAATTGTTATACTCCTAATCTTCCCTGGCTTTCTTTAAGTCCGAGCTAAAATCCCATCTTTCCAGATCCCCCTCAATTCTCATACTTTCCCTTTGTGGATTATTTCCAATTTATCTTGTCTGTGGCTTGTTTGTACATAGTTCTTTGCATACTATCTCACCCCATTAAACTGTGAGCTCCTTCAGGGCAAGGACTGTCTTTGGCCTTTCTCTGTATTTCCCAGTGTTAAGTACAGTGCTTAGCACGTAGTAGATGTTTATTATCTGATTGATTGAATATTCTTCTTCCCACCTTATGGATAAGCAGGATTATAATTATGCCACGAAATGATGTATTTTGAGTTCCTAAAAAGATAAGAATCTGAAAAAAAAACACAACCAATGTTTAATAGGTCATGACAACTTAGAAACATTGTAAAGAATAAAAATAGATATTTCTGAGAAATGGACCAAATTAAATTATTATAGAGAAGTGAAAAAAATGGTGTCATGTCATCACATTGGCAACTGAATATTTCCTCTTTGCCTTTTGAACTCTGCTAGTTTTTAATTTGGATTCCATTGTGGTTTCTAGCAACTCCTGGAGTACTTCTTTACTACAGGTATTCTGAAAACATAGATTATCCCTGAAAAGGACTTTTGGTCCCCCCTCCCCATTTTATAGATGAAGAAACTGAATCCCAAAGAGGTATCACAGAATAGCAGTTTGAGAGCTGAAAGGGAATTCAGTGGTCCCCTAATTTGATCTATACAAGAAATGGTGGCCCACTGTAACACACCTATCAAGAGGTCCTCCAGCCACTACTTGAAGGCCTCTTAAGAGGAGGAATTCACCATCTCTTAAGGCAATCCATTACATTTTTGGGCAGCTCAAAGTGTCACTAATTATCTCCTCTCCCTGATATTGAGTTTAAATTTGCTTCTTTGCAACTTCTAGCCACAGCTTCTGCTTCTGACCCTTGGGGCCAAACAGAATAAATCTTACTGATTTCCCTTAGGACAGTCATTCAGACAGTTGAAGATGGTTATCATGGCCCTTTGAGTTTCCTCTTCAGAAGAAACATCCCTTAGTGCTTTTAAAGTCTTACAGACAATAAGCAACAGAGCTGAAATTTAGTTCTGGCTTTGACTTCAAGCCCAGAGTTCTGTACACTGGCCTGTTACTAACTGTGAGCTATCTGGGCCTGTGATTTCTCCACCAGTTCCAATTAGCAAATCTGCTCTTAACTTATAGTTTTAAAAGAGTTGTATGGAACACTGAAACATTTAAATGACTTGCCCCCCTGACTCACACAGCTAGAGTTTTTTAGAGATAGGACTAGAACTCAGGTCTTCCTGACTATCCAATTATGCTATGCCTCTTCTCACCTCTGTATATGATAGGCACTTATTGTTGTTGCTAATAATAATAATAATACTGCATTTATATTGTGCTCTAAGGTTTATAGAAATCCTTTATTCATCTGAATATCTCCCTAGTGACTAGTACAGTGTATACTATGTTGGTTATTGTTGTCATGAGCAAAAATAATTTTGATTTACATTACTGTATTCTTTTATAGTTTTTATGAAATATTTCCACTCTGACGTCTTAGTATGTAAGCAATGAAAGTATTGCTATTCACATTTTACAGAGGAGAAAATTGAGGTGAGGTGATTTCTTGATGGTCACACAAATAGTAAGTGTCAGAGCTAGGCTTCAAACTCTGGCTAGGTTTTCTAATTTCAAAACCAGCCCAGTTAATAAAATGTTCATTGAATGAGTGAATGAATAAGTGAATTACAGATCAAATTCCATCACTGAAATGGCAAAGAACTGCTTAAATGTTATTCTTTTGCGTTTTGTTTTGCTTGAGCAGAGTTAGCTGTCAGTTCAATTCTGGCAATGTCCAGTTTGACAGTGATTCTGTTGGCCTGGTATTTGTTTTAGTGACATTTGACCTGTATTATGATAATAGATTTATTGGCCGATTTTTTAAGTGTAACCGTAGGTAGTGCACTTTATTCTTTGGTGTTTCTGGATCTAGTAAATAATAACCTTATGAAAGGTGAAATGTTTCTGTGCTCTGCTTCTCAGGTGGCTTTTGGCTTATGAAAAGTGAAAACTGAGTTTTAAACTATAACACTGAAAAATGTAATTTTAAAGCAAAATCTTTGCCCTTTGTGAATATAAAATATCAACCATTCTCATCATAATTCATATTTCTTTATCATTTTAAGATTTACGAAGAATTTGCTACAATATTAACTCTGGGAAGTAAATAGTGCAAGTACCCTCATCATCATTTTACAAATGAGAAATCTAAGGCACAAAAAGTCAAAGGACGAAAGTCAAAGGACTAGCCCAGGTCCACATAGCTATTAATTATTGGAACCAGAATTTGGACACAGGCTTGCTGAATTGAAATCCAGCCTTTTGATTATAGAAACGAAGTGTCTGATTTAAATATATTCTATATATCTCTGTCTGTATCTCTATCTATCTATCTGTCTAT
The DNA here is from genome assembly GCF_900497805.2 of Vombatus ursinus. Taxonomy (NCBI): domain Eukaryota; kingdom Metazoa; phylum Chordata; class Mammalia; order Diprotodontia; family Vombatidae; genus Vombatus; species Vombatus ursinus. The sequence continues at coordinate 10,580,417 of NW_020954642.1, forward strand.
CTGTCTATCCATCCATCTATCTATATATCATTCTTAGATGTTCAACCCTTAGAATAATAGTATATTGAAGCTTTAGAAATTTTCTGGTTACAGAATCTTGGTGTGAGAAGGGACCTCAGAGGCATATAGTCCAATCTGCATGGGAATCCCCTCTATGACATTTCCAACAAGTAGCCATCTAACTTTTGCTTTCGTGCTTCCGGTAATGGAGGAGTCAGTTCCGTCCCAGACAACCCATTCTAATTTTGGACAACTTTGGAAATGTACTCATTTCAAGCCTAAATCTATCTCTCTACAACTTCCACTCAATGTCTGTAGTTCTTCCCTATAGCAAGTTGCAAGAGTAAATATTATTTACTGATTAAAGAAATGCAAATAAAACAACTCTGAGATACCACCTCACACTATCAGATTGGCTAACATAACAGAAAAAAAAAGTGACAGATGATGGAGAGGATGTAAAAAAATTGGGACACGAATGTACTGTTGGTGGAGTTGTGAACTAGTCCAGCAATTCTGGAAAACAATTTGGAACTATGCCCAAAGGGCTATCAAACTGTGCCTATAGCAATACTACTACTAGGTCTGTATCACAAAGATATGAAAGAAAAGGGAGAAGGACCTGTTTGTATTAAAAAAATATTTATAGCAGCTCTTTATGTGGTGGCAAAAAATTGGGAATGGAGGAGATACCCATCAATTGAGAAATGGCTGAACAAGTCATGGTATATGATTGTGATGAAATACTAATGTGCTATAAGAGATGACAAATAGAATGGTTTCAGAAAGACCTGGGAAGACTTATATGAGCTGATGCAAAGTGAAGAGAACAGAACCAGGAGAACATTGTACACAATAACAGGGATCAACTGTGAAAGACTTATTTAGCTACTCATTATGATTCAAACCAATTACAAAGGACTCATGATGAAAATTGCTATCCATATCCGGAAAGAGTACTGATGAACTCTCAATGCAGATTGAAGAGTACTATTTTTTACTTTTTTATTTTTTCTTATTTTTTGTTTATGTTTTCTATTGCAATATAGCTAATATGGAATATGTTTTCAATGACTTCACATGTATAATTGATATCAAATTGCTTCCCTTCTCAAGGAATGGGGAAGGGTGGAGGGAGAAAATTTAGAACTCAAAATTTTAAGAAATCAATGTTAAATTTTTTTTCTTGTATTTGGGAAATATTTAATAAAATAAATCATACACATTTTAAAAATAATAATCAGTATGTCTCTTCTCATGATAGGGTTTCACATATCTGCCTAAGTTCCTTCAACCAATTCTCATATGGCGTGATATTCTGACTTTTCTCCATTCTGACTTTTCTCCCCTCAAGAGAAACCTACTCTAGCTTGGCAGTATTTTTCCTAAAATGTGGCACCCAGAACTGAATATAGTACTGCAAATGTGGTTTGATAAAACAACTATAGCCATTTTGTCACCCCTCCTATTTGACTCTGTGTCTCTTAATGCTGCCTAGGACAGAAGTTACTATTTTGGCTGTACTGTCATACTGTGGACATCTATTATGATTTAAGTGCATTAAAAGTTCACATAGGAAGAAACTTATTTCCACAGAGGAGTAATGACTTGTCCATGGTCATAGAGCTAGTTAATGAGAGATCTAGGACTATAATCTAGGTCTAATGGCTGAGTTTAGTAATCTTCCTATTATATCATGATGTTTCACATGTTGATACTATCAAAGGGACATGCATTATAGGGCATATGCTATGCATTAAATATTTTTTCACATTTTATTTTTAACTGTGAGATAGGGACATATCCTTTATTACATTGTTTCAGTGGGTTGGTGGGAAAGAGAGGAAAAAAAGAGAACTGAGAAAGAATGAGAGGGGAAGAAGGAGGAGGGAGTGAAACACTAAGGTAATGTGAGGATTATGTGGGATACATAACAATTTTGCTATGGTTTAGTTTTTTAAACAGAAGTAGTCATGCTGGGCATTTCTTCAGACAATGAACTGAATCATAAAATGTTTGACGTTGACTAGATGAAACTGAACTTAGCCGCTTTCCTCCCCATTAGCTAGTTTCCTGACATTTGAACACTACACACACACACACACACACACACACACACACACACACACACACACA
>NW_020954642.1:10582562-10620827 GCF_900497805.2 Vombatus ursinus
ACACACACACACACACACACACACACACACACACACACACACACACATATTTATATATATATCTTGCTGTGAACATGTGCTTAATTGTTCTCTTTTCTTGAATTTTCAATTCCAAGGTTTTTTTTTTAAAGTATAGTATTTCAAGAAAATGTACAAAAGTTGTAGATCTTAAAGAGCACTCTTCAATGAATGTAAGAGATATTGTGGTAGCTATTGGTGTATAGGGATCAAGTGGTTCCAGAATCACTAAGCTGCTAAACAGGATCAATCTTAGTGAAGCACACAAAAAAGTCTGTTTAAAATGAAAAAGAAAAGCAAATCATTCCTTTGAAATAGCCTAACTTACCTTCAGAAAACAAGACGAGATTTAGAGAGACCTGACAACAGGAGGAGTTGCTGAAGGTTGCACTTTAGTGTATTGTAGGCATATTAAAAGTTAGAAGAACAGTGAGAAGACTAGTAAAAAATATCTTGTAACAATATGAAGGAAGAAAAAAAAGGCTTGTCATGGGCAAGATAAAGACTAGAGTACTGAAGAATGAAAAAAAAGAGCAATTTTTGCTGATGATACTCACTTGTTTTATTCAAGGCTGTACCAAACTATTGTCAGAAAAAGTCTTGGTAGCCTGTAAGACCTAGGTGTCTTGATCATACTGTAAAATATCCACTGTCTCAAAAAATGTTTGGAGCATTTTGTAAAACATTAATAGGCTTAAAAGTTTAGTTTCATTGAGGTAATGATAGACCCTACTCATATAATGAGAAGCAGAATTGTTTATGTATTGGAGAAATTTCTACATGGAAATGACCATGCCCTGTCATGTTCCATGTAAGGGTGCTTTTTTTGTTTTCCTAAATATGAGAATAAATACAGTTCAGTGATTTTATAATATGATACAAATCCATTAACTATAAATAGTCCTAGACTTGGAAAAAAATAACTATTCACCAAAGGTACACTTTATGTCCAATATATACCTCTGGGTCACATGACCAAGAAGACAGAGGACTAGGTATTTTCTCTAATTTTCACAGTCCTTTAAATCCCTCCTAAATAAAGCAATTACAGCTCTCTTCATGGTCTGTAGGACAACACTAAGAACTCAAATTAAGTAAAAACCCAATGAGCTAATAGCAGAGAAGGTTAATCTCTAACCCGTGGTGTACTCACTCATCACCTCATCCCTCATCATCCATCATACTGGCAGAGTAGCATAATCTGACCCAAACACTTGCAACAGAACTCAGCTCTACCCCTTCTTCCTCCCTCTTCCAGCGAAAACCAAAAGGGAGACACTTGCCCTGGCTGGGACAACAATGTGGCGGAACTCTATTCTGCAAAGGAACTCAGCTAGAGGATTGTGGGAGAAAAGGAACTAGGGCAAGATATGTCTGTGTGGCTATATGGCACTCCACTAAGCTTGAGGGAAAGAGCCCAGAATCCATCCAGTTCTACCCTCACAGAAATCACTTGGGACAGCGACTGAGGAATATGAAGCAAGAATTGCCCAGCTTGGGAGGAGGCTGAAATGACTTTGAGGCCCAGTTCTGAGGTAAACTGCCTTTAAAAGGTAAGGAATCAAAAAGTGAGCAATAGGGGGAAATAAAGAGCTTAGGGGGAAACTGAAATGACTAAAGCTATCAGGAGGAAGAAAACTCAATTAAAGACCTTGAGTATAAATCAGCAAGGAAGACATAAATAGTAAAGGAGAAAATGACCTCCAGATCAGCTAAAAGAGTCCAGACATCTCTGAATAAATATTATAAGAAAAAGGACAATAAATTAACACCTGATGAAGCAGATGACCCTGTTGAATCTCAAGAGAGCATCAGCCCACAACAGGATGTTCCTGATGGTTTAAAAGATAAATAAAAATGATGAAAGTAGAATTTATGACTTACAGAGCAGAAATTTGACAGAATAGAAAAAAAATAAATTGCAGTGACAAACTTCACCAAAGAGAGGATATGTAGAGACAACTTAAGGATTTCAGGTTGCCTAGGAGAACTTAAGTCAAAATACTTGAATACTATAATTTAAGAAACAATATAAGAAAACTGCACAGAACTTCTGAACATTGAAAACAAAGTGTTGATTGAAAGAATTCACAGATCACCTCTAAGGAAAAACAAAACAAAACAAGACAGAACAAACCAAAAAACTCTTGATTGCCTGAAAGGGGAAGAAATAAATAATAAGAGAAAAGGATAAAAGATAAAGGAACTAATGCATTAAGCAAAACTTCAAAATTTGTAAAAAGTGTAACACAAATCTGGGCAAGAATTGAAGTGAGGGAAAGAGGGTAGGAATAGGGTTACCTTAAAATACATTAAGCTAAAATAACTGATGAGACAAAGTATTATGGTTAGAGGAAGAGAGAGAAAAATTCTTAATTGGAAAAACAAATAGAGACAAATGGAGGAAGATATAAACCTAAATCACAATTGTAAATGTGAATGGATTAAACAATCCAATAAGATGAAAAAGAGTAACAGATTAGATAACACGTAATATGTTGGTTATAAGAAGCACATTTAAAAAATATACAGAATAAAAATGAGGGGCTAGGGAAACAAAAAAGAATTACTAGGCAGCAGGTGAATCCAAAAAAGCAGAAGTTGCGATTATGCTATTAGATAAAGGAAAACAACAAGAACAACAACGACAGCAATAATAGTAATAACAAAAAGAGATAATCAAGAAAACTACATTATGCTGAATGGAACCGTAGACAAAGACACAAAAACAAAAGCAGTATCAGTATTAAATTTATATTTTCCAAATGACTCAGCATTCAAATTCAAATTGTAAAGAAACTTCCAAAGGAAAACAATTCTTGGTCCTGATGGATTCACAAAAAGAATTCTGTCAGATTCTTAAGGAATAATTCATATCAATGCCACACAAATTAATCTAAAAAAAATTGAGAAAGAAAGCACACTTAGATTCCTTTTATAAGAAAAATGTCCTAATACTTATATTTTATTGATTTAAATGTGTAAGAAAAGGATATTGTAATCCTTTATAATTTATCTCAAGGAAGATCTTACTGAGTTTAAATATAAAAATAATTAATATCATTAAATAATATTTGCTTGTTATCTGTGTGACCTTGTGTAAGTCAGTCAGCTTTTCTGAGCCTCACTTTCCTTTTCTTTAAAATGGGGCATTTAGGCTCAACATCCACCTCTAGGTCCACATGTATGAACTTATGATTTCCTGTGGAAGCCTCTGAGCTTTTTAAATGAGTTATAGGGAGATATGAAATTATTAGAAAGCTCAAAAACCCTGCCATTCAGGAGTTTTCACTTGGACAAAGTTTGAATTTTGAATTTTTTTTTCTTAAATTTCATGTGAGTTCAACAAACTTTTCCCCAAACACCTCAGTGGAGAATACATTTTTCCCAGAAAACTGTGGATCATAAATCCATTATTCGAGAATTGAATTTGGGGAGTGATTGCATACAGATGTCTAAAAGGTACTGAAAAAGATTAGGGATGTTATCTGTGTGGGGGAGCTGCTATGAGACTGTGGAAAATGGACAGATTTCTACATTTCTGAAAATCAGTGTTTGTTTACCTGTGAATCGACATCATTTATACATTCCTAAGGGAAATTGTATTTTACTCTGCCTCAGCATTTGAGAACCAAACCGTTGCAGAGGAAAGCTCTTTTAAATATTGGGAATAGACTAATATTTCTGTATTATACTTACAGTAATTTTCTTTTGAGAATAAACCTTGTTGGTACCACCACCACATAGTCACCTTTAGCCTGCATAAACCGTTATGGAAGCACTGTAAGAGATCCATAAAGAACAAAGGAGAGAGTGCTATATAATCTTACCCTTATCATTGTAGTTCGTGGGTATGGGTAGGTTCTGGGCTATGAATTATTTTGTTCCTGATCTAACATGTGAAAAACAATGATAAACTTGAGTTCTCTAAGGAGAAGATTGGATACAAAGTTGAAACCAGAACCTTTTTTTTTTTTAAAAAAAAACAAATTATATTTGGCCAGATTATTTTTTCTGTTTTATTATGTTTTATTTCCCCCCCTAGAATGGTATAATGAGTTTTGGGGAGATTCTTGCTGAGTGCCTCTGTGGAAGATGTGTTTAGAAGGTCTATTTATGGGAGTAGCTGATAGGGCTACAGGGAGTTTTTGATGGAATGTACCAGGAGGAAGTCTTAAGCTTATCTAAGCTTATCCTGAGAGATTACAGCAACTCAGAGAACCAGGATTTCTACTGGCTCAAAGAAAATATTTCAGCTGAGTGCAAACAAGGATTTTATGTTATATTTTAATTTCATATAGAGGGATATTTTTGAGGAACTAAATCATGGACCACCTCAATTATACTGACCCAAATGGAAAGGGAACTCGAAAATGAGGGGATGGAACTAAATGGACCCTGAGGTCTCTAGACTGATGATCTATAATTTATGTTTTATTCTATGAAGATCAATGGAAAGGAACTGTAAATATTTAGGGGAAAGAAAGGGGACAATCATTTATTAAGTATATCATATATGCCAGGTACTGTACTAAGTGCTTCCAAATATTATCTTATTGGATTTAATTTGATTTGAGATTATAATCTCATTTATCTTGGAAAAAAAGGAGATATTGGGCAGGTGGGCAGGGAGAGGGAAAGTTCACTGTAGCTGCTTTAAAATATTTGGAAAAAGGAAAATTACTTTGTCTTACTTCATAAATTAGAACTATAACCAGTATGTGAGAGTTGTGAGGAGAGAGATTGCAGCTCAGTATGAGGCAAACCTTTCTAACATTCATTCAGCAATCATTCAGCAATAAGACAGTAAGAAGCAATTGGATGACCACTTGTAAGGGACACTTTATGGAGACATCTTGTATTGTGTGGGGATTTTGGCCAAATTGTCCATCCTAAGATTTGAGGAATCTATGAATAGATGATAAGGAGGTCGTTTCTTCCAGGTGTTAATCATCAAACTAGAATCTAATTACTATTAGGGATGTAAGATTTCAGATACTAGTCCAATCTCTAAGTGCTTTCACTAAGGTGTTTCCTACAATAACTATCACCTTCCCTGCCCTTCAAATAGCTAGAAGTACTGAAGACTATCTGGGGCTTTGGCCCATGGTGTCAGCATGAGGGGAAGTGTAGTTTTGGGGTCAAAGGAGGAGGGACAGCATAGCCATATTAGGGATTTGTTGGAAACAGATGTGATTCTCAGCCAATTGTTAAATTTTCATAGTAAGCACTTAATTTATACTTTGGTAATTAAAAAATGCTATGCATCAGAGTTTGATTTATTGTTTTGTTGATTGTCTAGACTTAAGAAAGTGATGGTGAAAATTTAATCATGCAAATTAAACTTAAAAGTATGTTGTAACTGTACGTACCTCCCTCTCCCCTTAAGCTGGTTGTTAAACATTTATTAGTACAACATTGCCTACCTTTTCAAGACACACCCACTTCCTGTGCAATTGAATTGTCTAACTATTGCCTCTCCACAGCCTATCCCTTCTAATTGTAGTCAGAACCATTGCCCTTCTTCAGCTATTTTTGCTTCAGGTGAAACAATTCCTTCTCTTTATGGTTTGACCTTAGTAGCATTTTTCTTTTTAATTAATTAATTGATTGATTGATTGATAAAAATTTTTTTTTAATGTTATCAATCATTCAGCCTGTCCTCCACCCATTGAGAAGACAAGAAATATCATATCAATTATGTATGTGAGTTCATGCAAAACATATTTCCACATTAGTCATTCTGCTAGAAAAAAAACCAAAGAAACAAAAAAAAACATAAAAAACATTAAAAAATCCAAGAAAAATAAAGAAAGTGAAAAATCTGCACTTAATCTTTACTTGAAGTTCATTAGTTCATTCTCGGGAGGTGGATAGCATTTTTCATCATTGCTATTGTCTTGGATAATTGTATTGATCAAAGTAGATACATAATAGATACAGATACAGAGTAGCCAAATCTTTTGTAGTTGATAATTTTCTTACTGCTACTATTTACAGTATTTATAGCAACAATATTGCTGTTACCATGTACAGTGTTTTCCTGGTTCTGCTCATTGACTTTGCATCAGTTCATATAAGTCTTCCCAGGTTTTTCCAAAACTGACTTGATCACCATTTCTTATAGCATAATAATATTCCATCACAATGATATACCACAACTTCTTCAGCCATTCCCCAATTGATGGGTATCTCTTCTTTTGCCATCACAAAATGAGCTACTATAATTATCTTTATACATATAGGTCCTTTTCTTTTTCTTTGATCCCCTTGGGATACAGATCTAGCAATGATATTGCTGGGTCAGAGTATGCAGAGTTTTATAGCCCTTTGGGCATAGTTCCAAATTGTTCTCCAGATTTTTTGACCAATTCACAACTACACCAAACAGTGCATTAATGTCCCCTTTTTCTGATATCCCCTTAAGCATTTGTCATTTTCCTCTTCTATCATGTTAGCCAATCTGGTAAATATGATGTGGTACCTGAGAGTAGTTTTAATTTGCATTTCTTTAATCAATGGTGATTTAGAGCATTACTTTTTTATATGACTATTGAAAGCTTTGATTTCTTCTTCTGAAAATTGCTAATTTATATCAATAGGGTAATTGCTCTTATTTTTATAAATTTGGTTCAGTTCTCTCTGTATTTGAAAAAATGAAGCCTTTATCAGAAACATTTGCTGTAAACTCCTCCACCCCCATTTTTTGTTTTCCTTCTAATTTTGGCTGCATTGAGTTTTTTGTGCAAAGATTTTAAAATTTCATGTATTTAAACTTGTCCATTTTACTTTCCTTTATCCTTTCTATCTCTTGCTGATTATAAACTCTTCCTTTATCCACAGATCTGACAGGTAAATTTTTTCATGCTCCCCTAATTTACTAAAGATAGCACCCCTTTTGTCTAAATAATTTATCCATTTTGACCTTATTTTGGTATACAGTGTGAGATATTGGTCTATTCCCAGTTTCTGCCAAACTGCTTTCTAGTTTTCTTAGCAGTTTTTGAAAATTGGTGAATTTTTGCCTCAAAAGCTTGGATCTTTGGGTATACTACTGTATATTTTATATTTTATGATATTGGCTCAGCCTATTCATGGACAATTAGTGTTTCTTTTCTTGTTTAGTTTTGTTTTTATTTGTGTGAAAAGTGTTTTGAAATTGTATTCATTTCGTTCCTGGGTTTGTCTTGGCATGTAGACTCCCAAGTATTTTATGTCTGCAGTTATTTTAAATGGAATTTCTCTGTTTCTTTTTGATGGATTTTGTTCATAGTATGTAGAAATGCTGATTTAAATGATTTTATTTTATGCCCTTCAACTTTGCTAAAGTTGTTAATTGTTTTAACTAGTTTTTTAGATTCTAGATTCTCTAGAGTTCTCTAAGTATACCATCATATTGTCTGCAAAGAGCAATAGTTTTGTTTCCTTATTGCCTATTCTTATTCCTTGAATTTCTTTTTTCTTGTGTTATTGTATTTCTAATACAGTGTTAAATAATAGAGGTGATAATGGACATCCTTGCTTCACCCCTCATCTTACTGGGAAGACTTGTAATTTATCCCCCTTACATGTAATGCTTACTCTTGGTTTTAGATAGATAATACTTATCAATTTACGAAAAGCTCCATTTATTCTTAGGTTTTCTAGTTTTTTAAAAAATAGGAATGGATGTTGTATTTTATGATAAACTTTTTCTGTATGTATTGAGATAATATATTTTTTATTGCTTTGTTATGAATATGGTCAATTCTGCTGATAGCTTTCTTAATTTTGATTCAGCCCTACATTTCTGGTATAAATTCCACCTAGTCATAGTGTATGACTTTTGTGATATATTATTATTAACTCTTTGCTAGTATTTTATTTAAATTTTTTGCATCAACATTTGTAAGGGAATTGGCCTATGGTTTTCTTTTTCTGCTTTTGCTCTGCCTAAAACCAAAATTTGTGTCATAAAAGGAATTTGGTAGGACTCCTTTACCTCTTATTTCCCCAAAATTTATGTAGTATTAGAATTGCTTTTTAAAATTTTATTTATTTTATTTTTAATTTATGGAATAAAACAAGTCTTCCCTAACATAGTATAATTAAAAAAGATGATTGTATATGAAAGTACAAATCTATTACGTACAACTTACTATTACTTTTAAACATATAATAAAGTTATCATGTAAATTTCTTTCCCCTCTCCCTCTTTTTTTTTCTTCCCTAAGTTTTTGGTAGAATTCACTGGCAAATCTTTAGATTTTATTCTTAGAGAGCTCATTTATATCTTGTTCAATTTAAGTATTTAATTTCTTTTTCTGTTAATCTGGGCAATTTATATTTTTGTAAATATTCATCCATTTTACTCAGATTGTCAGTTTTTGTGGCATATAATAGGGCAAAATAGTTCCTAATAATTGCTTTAATTTCATCTTCATTGATTGTGCATTCATCCTTTTTTTTTTTTGGTGCTGGTAATTTAGTTTTCTGATTAAAAAAAATCAAATTAGTCAGGATTTCCATTTTGATGTTTTGTTTAATTGGAGATTTTTAGTTTATTCTTTTTCTAGTTTTTTTTTCAGTTGTATGCCGATTTCATTGATCTGCTCTTTGTCTTTTTTATTGGTGTACACATTTAGAGATAAATTTTTGTCTAAATACTGCTTGGTTGAATCAAATTGTGGTGTGTTGTCTTATTGTTGTCATTATATTTAATAAAATTATTGTTGTAATGATTTGGTCTTTTACCCACTCAGTCTTTAGAATTAGATTATTTAGTTTTCTATAGAAAGATTAGTTTTTAATCTATGATTCTACAGATCTTTATGAAAATAATTTCATTATATTATGATCCAAATAGTGTAGGTTTAATATTTCTGCTTTTATGCATTTTTGTGAGTTTTTTATTCTAGTCTAATACGTAGTTAATTTTTGTGAAGGTGCCATGTACAACTGAGATAAGGTATAATGTTCAGGGAGGACTAGCACCTCTGGAGTGAGAGCTTGCCAAGCCCTTTTCAGGACTGCTCATCCGCCTTTGGTGTCCACCTTCACCTAAATTCACCTGTGGCTCTAAGAAGCTGTAACATACTCAGTGGCTACACCCTGTTAAAACCATCTAGGCCAATGGGCTAAACCAATTTGAGGGTAATTGACAGACCTCAAACCGGTAGATAAGTTAGGGGGATGTCTACTCCAAGCATGCAAAGACTTCTCTCAGTGGAATGGGCAAATGAGAACAATTTGTTCCCACAGCCATGAAGGCAGCTGAAGGAAGTACTGTGGAGTGATTGGTCAGACATCAAAGATGCCAAGATCATCCACTGCATCTAAGGCCATCGCCAGTCATCTTCATTCTTGTTTTGCCACTGGGCTTCTGTGACTTTGAGAGAGAGTGAAGCTTATGACTTTGTACAACTCTGTCTCATTTAATCCAATTCTTGCACAGGTCAAGACATTATCTCAAATGTCACTGGTCCTCTTTGAAAACAAAAGATGGACAACAGCACTTATTAGCTTATATAGTCCAGTACTTCCTCAATGACACAATATTATGACCTATAATTATCTTTTATAAGAATAAGGGTAGGAAAACTGGTCCTGGCATTTACTATGACAAGTTACAATTTTCCTTGGTTGGCAAGACTATGACCAGAAGACTTTGAAACTGCTTCGGGCCTACTGATAGGCATCCTGAGCATCAGGAATCCTGCAGATTCCCCCATGAACTTTTGCAGATGTGTTTTTCATGACAAATCATATTCACAAAAGGAAAAACAAAGAACCTAAGATCTTACGTCTTTTTGATATGTAAGATTCTCCATAATCTTGCCCTACTACCCTGTCCATCCTTATTTCAGGGTACTCCCCTGTCCCACCCTGGCTGCTTTACTTAGTATGCCCTGGATATGCCATACTATGCCCAAATCCAAACTTTATTCTTGTTGCTGCCTGCACATGAGATGCTTGCCTCATACCTTTCCAAATTCAAAACCCAACATACATCATACCCCTTCCATGAGGCCTCTTGCACTTTTTCCAGTGCTGGCTTACTTCACTGAATTTCTGTCACACAATGGGGTGTAGTGGAAAGAGGGCTTGACTTGAAGTATAGGGCTCTGGATTTTGGTTTGGAGATAATAATCTTCGTAGTTGTTATTATGCCTAGTTTTGACACATAACCCTAAATACATTTTACTCTCTGGCAAAAATGTAATGTGCTATAGTTTAAAGAAAAATGATGCACTTGAAACCATGAAGACTTGGCTTTGAATCTCAACACTGGTGCCCAATAGCTGTGAAACTATAGCTGTATACGCTAAACCTTAACATAGCTATAAAAGCTTAAAACTGGGACAGCCTATGTACCTACATGTACTATTTGTTCAGAAATTTTAAAGATATATATGTATATATGCATATATATGTTTACATTATATACATGTATATTTCATATAAATCTGTATTATTTTATTAGTTTGAGGTGGCCAAGAAATACTCATTGAATAATGACACCTAAAATCGCCTCACCTTCTCCATTCCCTGAAGACCAGGAAATAATAAGTTCAGTGAGTTTCTCCACATTGGCAAAACTCCTGACGGGTCAGAATAGACCATTCTTAAAAAAATATTTGTGGGCCAAACTTAGACTTCAAAATTGGTCATTTGATTATAACAGCATGAATTCTTTATCTTTTTTTACTTTGAATGATTCAGATAATAATAGTTATTATGAAAGCTAATAATAACTACTATGTATAATGGTACTTTCAGGTGTGCAAAAACACCTTATAAATATCTAATTTGAGAGATAACAACAACTCTGGGAGGGTGGTGCTATTACTACTTCCATTTTACAGATGAGGAATCTGAGGCAGAAAGAAGTTAAGTGATTTGCCCAGGGTCACACAGCTAGTAGGTCATACATATCTGAGGCTGGATTTGAATGCAGGTCTTCCTGATTCTTGGGTCTATCCACTGTGTCATCTAGCTGCATATGCTGATGTCACACTATGGCAAGAAGTGACTCTGGATTCTTGAAAATTATGCCAAGAGAGTGCAAATCTAATTGGTCTTCGCAAGCTAAAAAGCCATTAGCTGTAGGCCTGGGGCATGACTATATATGTGCTGTTTGAGGACTAACCTAGCTAAATTTTGAGCTTCTCATTGCCAGGAAATTAACATGGGGTATGGATCAGAGAGGGTTACATTTTTTCGGTGATGTTCATTCTTAAAGACTGTTAACAAAATCATAGAGGCCTTTGGGTAGGAACGATCCTATTAAATTGTAGTGTTTCTAGAGGAAGGCAACTAGGATGGTAAAAGGCCTGAAGATCTTAATATATTACGAGAATCAGGTCAAGGAATTGGGTATGATTGTCCTGAAGGAAGAGAGTCTTGGGGCTGGGAAAGGTTGAAAGCTAGCATTTGAAAGGTCCTCATGTGGAAGATTTATTTTGCTTAGCACCCGATGTTAGAACTAGGACTAACGTATGTAAGTTGGAGAGAAGAAGTTTTAGGTTTGATGAAAGGAAAATTTTTCCTAGCACTCTGAACCATCTAAAAGTATCTTGGAAAGGTATTAGGCTCCCTCTTAGTCATAAAAGACCAGATGATTCATTGTAGAATAGCCTGTGCTTGTATAACAGCACTTTGAGGTTTGAAAAGCACTGTATATCTGTTATTTTATTTGATCCTCATAACAGTCCTGGGAGGTAGGTGCTATTATTATTCCGTTTTACAGATGATGAAACTGAGCAGAGGTTAAGTGACTTGCTTAGAGTCACACAGCTCGCAATTATCTGAGGCAGGATTTTGAATTCATATCTTTCTCAATCCAAGTCAAACACCCTATCCGTTGCACCACCTGGCTTCTTAACTACTTGCTGAGCTCCATGGCCCCTGATGTCCTTCCCAACTCTGAGAGTCTGAGATTCTTTTCAAAGATCTATACACAATCAATAATTAGTTTTCACCTAATTTTTCTGTGTATGGCACCATGGTTGGGTGCCCATTTCTGCTGCTGACTTTTTTCCTTTACATCAACCACATCCGCAAATATGTTTGCCCCAGGTTAAACACACACACATACACACACACTCTCTCTTAAGAGGAGCTAGTTTTCTTCACAGTTTTACATGTGTCTCTTTGACCAGGAGTTCTGGGAATCAGAGCCAGCTCCAGGGTCAGTCATAACGCAAAATGGAAGGACCTCTAATGCTAAATCCGGGAACTGTGCCCCATCTTGATTTGGATGAATGCCCTCACCCATATGAAACTCCTGACCTGTTGTCCCCAGTGGAGTGTTTCACTCAGAAAAACAATGGGAATGTTACAGCCTGAGGGAAACTCCTGGAAGTGTATTGCTGACCACTATTGCCCGTTACTACCAGTTAAATATCTTTAATTTCTTAATTTATTCTAATTACTCATCACATCCATTTTTTATCATCATGAGTAATTCATTTACTTCTATCATATTTGTAACCAGATTTTTTTCGACAGCTATGCCCCTTAGACTTTTTTCTTAGCACATACTTAATTGCTTCAATATCTCCTCATAAATCAGTCTGTGGAGCCTTAAAACATTTCTATTGCCAATCATGGAATGCCCTCCTATTGCATGGAGCTAATAATGAATTACCCCAAATTGAAAAATATCTTCTGGTCTTATTCACTGAGTTATTTAGACAGATACTATTACCTCCCTGCTATATATTATAAGATATCCATATAAGAAGCCTCAAATCACAGTTCTTTTTTCCTATAGCCTTTTCGGTATGTCAGGCACGTTTCTCATTTGCTGTACTCCAGTCTATAGGCATTGCTGCTGTCCAGGTTTTTGTCTTTCAGTGAGCATGTGAAATTCTATTTTGCTATTGCTGTTTATTGATTTAGTATCTTGAATTTTACAAGAAGTTTTCTTGAAGGGAGATGATAGCATGGTATTCTCCAAAGAACATTGATTTGGAGTCAGTTCAATGAGGGTCATGTCTCAGGTCCACCATGTATTAGCCCGGTGACCTTGGGCAAGTCAAAGAGACTGGAATTCAAGTTTCACAGATTTAATACTGGGAGGGAACTCAGAGATTATCTAATTCAATGCCTGCCCAAACTTTATCCATTTTACAAATGAACGACCCTGAGGCCAGAGAATTCAATGATTTGCCAAATGTGTGCATAGGTGATTAGTGAAGGAAACTTCAATGGCTCCCTCTTACTTCTAGAATAAAAAAAAAAAATTTCTAAAAAAAAAATAACCAAACCCCAAACTCCTCTGTTTAAGTTTTTAAGCACTTTGCAAGCTGACTCCAACTTATCTTTTCAGCCTTATCATATATTATTTCCCTTTATATACACTCTGATCCAGCCAAAGGAGCCTTCTGGCTATTTCTTACACATGACACTTTTCCTGTCTCTGTGCCTTTTTCTTGGTCATCCCCCACATCTGGAATGCATTACTTCATTCCCCCTCCTCCCACCTGTTGGAATTTCTTTATGACTAAGTTCAAGCTGAACCTTTTCTATGAAGCTTTTCTTGATCCTAGTACATTTCCTTTTATTCATTATATATGTAATATATAGTATATACTTCACTGAATCACATTTGATTTACTTGAGGGGGAAGGGACTTCAGCAATCATCTAGTCCAACTCATACATGAAAAGAATATAGTATAATACATGCAGTTTAATATATGCAGAGAAATGGTAACCCAGGCCTTGCTCAAAGACAGCTAGGTAGCCACAGTAGTTAGAGCCCTGGGCCTGGAGTTCCTATCCATCAGGAAGACTGGAGTTCACATCTTGCCTCAGACACTTACTAGCTGGCAAGTCACTTAAACTCTGTCTGCCTTAGTTTCTTCAACTGTAAAATGGGTTAATAATAGCACTTACCTCCTAGGGTTGTTGTGAGGACCAAAGGAGATAATATTTGCAAAGTGTGCCTGGTACCTAGTCGGTGCTTAATAAATGCTTGTTTCTTTCCTTCCAAAGAATAGAACCCATCACCACTAAGGCAGTCCATTCTACCTTTGGACAGTTCTAATTATTTGGAAGCTTTTCCTTAAAGATAAGTCTTAATTTCCCTCCTTGCAACTTCTACTCATTATTGCAACCGGTAATCATATGACCTGAACTCAAAGCCCTTAATCATCCTGGTTTCCTTTTTCAGTGTATTCTTAAACTTATCAATGTCTTTTTTAACTATGGTACCCAGAAGTGAACATAAAACTTCAGATGAGCTCAGACAAGAACAGAGTAGAAGGGGCATTAACATCTACACATTCATGGAAGTTGTGCCTCTTTAAATGGAGCCCAGAGTCACATTCCCTTTAATTGACTGCCCTACTACACAACTGAGGGCAGCTAGGCGATGCAGTGGATAGTGCTGTTCCTAGAGTTAGGAAGACTTATCTTCCTGAGTTCAAATCAGATAACATACTAGCAGTGTGATCCTGGGCGAGTCACTTAACCTTGTTTGCCTCAGTTTCCTCATCTGTAAAATGATCTGGAGACAGAAATGGCAAACCACTCCAGTATCTTTGCCAAGAAAACCCCAATGTGGTCACAGAGAATTAGACAGGAATGAAATGACTGAACGCAGAACCATACAGCTGACTAATATTGAGCTTGCAATCTGTTAAAACTCTGAAAATGGCTGTTTTCTAGCCATTTGTTTCTCCTCTATCTTGCAATTATAAAGTTGATTTTTTTTTTATCCAGAGTATAAGACTTTACATTTGTATTTATTTCACCAGCACTCAAGTCATGGTAGGCGCTAACTAGATGCTTTTTGATTTATTGGGTTGCATTTCGTTAAATTTATCCCATTAAGAGGTTTTTGGATCTTTACTTTGTCATCCTGTGTGTTTTCTGTGTGTTATAGTTTTATGTTCTGTGCACATTTGAAGAGTGTTCCATGTATTCCAAGTCATTGTTAAATACAATTTATTAAACATATTAAACAGCACAAGACAAAGGCTAGATACCTGGAATTCTCTACTAGAGATCTCCTGCCGTGTTGACATTGAGTCATTAATGAGTACTCTTTGAGTTCATCAATCCAACCATACATATAAGTACATGTGATCTCCTTCATTAGAATGTAACTTCTTGAAGTCAGAAAAATCTTTTACTTTTGTCTTTTTATTCTCATTACTTAGCACAGGGCCTGATTCATAGTGAAAAATTAAGGCATATTTGTTACTGATTGAACAAAATCTAGTCATCTGATACCAAACCCAGTAGTGTTTTCCTTAATTATAACATTGTGTCTCCACTGCTGATAAGCCATTTGACCTTGGGCAGATTACACATCTTAATCTTTCTTAGGCTCAGTTTTCTCAACCTCAAGATGGAAATTCAACAATCCAACATTCAATTCAACTATCATTTATTAAGGGTCTAGATCTTCCACTCTGTTAGCATGGCCTTTACAAACCCGGCTTCATCTCCCTGCCACCAGGAGCCATAGAATGTAAGCGTCTTAAAGGCAAGGACTGTTTGATTTAAAATAAATGAATGAATAAATTAATGATAGATAGATAAATAGATAAATGAATGGATTTGTATCCCCAACAGAGTGTAGTGTGTGGCATGCAGTATGTACATAATAAATGTTTTGTTGATTGATTGATTAAGAATTTACTAGTCAATATATAATTATGAAATACTCCATATATAAATTATTATTATTATATTAAATATATTACTATGACTACCATTACAATTAATATACAATTTTCCCATCAAGATACTCTAAAATTATAATTTTCCTGTGAAATGACAATTTCTGTGGCCTTTAAGTCATCTGTTCATGACTAGACTTATGGTGATTTATTATTATAATAATTATAATCATCATTATCATCATCATCATCATCATCATCGCCATCATTATTATCTCCATCCAAATGACATTTTCTCATTCTTTGGACACTTCTTGTCCTTAATCTTACTTAGAAATTTCAATAAGGAAATCCTTTACCCCACTCCTATTACTTAAAAACGGTGGTCAAGTCAGCCTGGATCTTGGGATGATTTACTCCAGGCAGAAAGCCATCAATTATAAATGGTGAGCTCTCTCTTACGCACACAATCTACTTCTTGAAGACAAATGAAGACACATTTATTTGCATCTGGCAGGTGAAGGCAAGGTTCCATTCTGCTCTAGTAACCAATTAACATTTGTGTGGTAACATCCCAGATTCAGTCTACTCTCAATTAATTAATCAGTCAACCAACCAACAAGCATTTATTAATACTGTGTGCCAGGTACTGTGTTAGGTACCACAAATACATATAAAAGGAATGAAATAATACCTATTTGGAAGGAGTTTACAGTCTGGAAAGGGTGAGGATAGATAATGAATACATATATGACAATATTTAATGTGTGTGTATCTATAGATACATATACGTGTATATGTATACTTACATACACATATATACATATATACACATACATGCATATATACACACATACATAAAAACACACACATGTGTATATCATGATGCTTGAGATACATCTAAAAAGAAGAGAGAGAGCCTATAATGCAGAGGTAAGAGAAAAGAGCGTTGTACTTAGCCAGTGTAAAGACAAGGAGAAGGGAGGGAGTGTAGTTTGGAAAGATCAGTTTGCTTGACTTCAGATTTTAGGAGGGGAATAATATACAGTGAAGCTGCAAAGATAGGGTGGAGCCTGGTTGTGAAAATCTTTGAAAGCTAAACGGAGGATGGTATATAGGGTACACCTAAAGTTTTACTACAGTTTTAACCTTTTAAAGCTTAAGCCAGGGGTTTAAGCTATTGGAACTTAAAGCTGTCTTGATTTTTGGGACATACTGTATTTTATTTTAGATTCAGGAGAGAGCTATTGGACTTTATTAAATAAAAGAGTCGCATGGTCATATCTTCCCCCAAACAGGGAGACTCTGCTGCAGAGCAACAATTAGTGCCACAGAGACAAGTATGATGTAGTGGAAAGTTCATGACCTTGGAGTCAGAAGACCTGACTTTGGTTACCAGCTTTCCCACTTCACATCTGTGTGAGCGTAAGATCCCTTCCCCTCTCTGGGCTCCAGTTTCCTCATCTATCCCAGAGGTATCAGCCCTGTCTAACCCATAAGGGTTATCTATTTCTCTCAAGAACACAAGTTTTGTTTCATTGTTTTGATACCCTGCTCCTTCCTGGCACCATGGGATCTTAGATTTAGAGTCACAAGGGAGTGTAAGGTTCTTGTAATTCAGCTTCCTCATAGTGTAGTTGAGAAAACTGAAGACCAGAGTGGTCTGAACATGACATATCCTCCAAGCAAGGGCAGCCCTGACTTTATCCCTGAAGATCTCACTCTCCCTATAAGGAATGTGTTGAAAGGGCCCTCAAGTGTCTCCTTTCCAAGTGAATTCTTTTGTCCAGGGAAACACTTCTACCTCCTAAATATATCCTGGGCCACATCCTCAGAAAGTATGGGACATAAATTTTATCTTTATCATGGGCAGATTTTGGATAGGGTTCGCTTCCCAGTCCCCTTTGCTTGTCTTTGGGATTCCAAAGAATCTGCCTCTCTTCAGGTAGAAGGATCTAAATGTCCCCTGTCCGTGGGTAGGAAGTGTTATCTAGGTGTTACACCTTAGCGTACATAGTAGATGCTTAGTAACTATTTCTTGATTGATTGATTGATTGATTGAATCTGACACTCATCCCTAGGCTTCTTGGGAGCTAAATGGCAATGGTGCCTGAAGAGAACCTGGCTTCAAGGAGTGACATCTCTTCAGTAGACCTAATTCCTGTTTATTTCTCATCCCAGAACCATGGAGAAATTGAGAATATCTCTGTTAGCCTTGATAGGGGCCCACTATAGGGAAGAAATCTCTATTTTGGTGCTTGCAGAGCAAAAGAGGTGAAACATTCTCACAAAGCAACACTGCCACACAGGAATGGCAATCATGGGAGAGGGACACATGCCAACAAGAAACAACATAGGGGCTGTTGCCATCACTCACTGTCCCCAGCTTCATGGATATAGGCTAGTGCTTTGGACGTGCAAAAAGCTGTACACTTTGATCCAAGGTCCTAAGCCACTTAGAGATCAAACTTATATAATGAGTTTTAGACAAAGAGCTGATGCTACAGTAATAGGAAACTTTGCTGTCACCTGTGGGTCAAGGTAGTGGGGAGCCTGGACAACTAAAATCTGGGTACTATATTAGATGCCTGATAAGGAGTGAAGGACAACTCAACTTAACTCAAACTGTGCCATAGCAACCAAGTGGCTGGGGGCAGGGGGAAAGCAGAAGGAGATGGTGTAATGACTAAACTCTGGATCAGTTGAATGTACATAATAAGGGCTGGGGATGTGCCAGTCAAACCAGTTTTCACCAGTTCTAGGACAAAGCCGTGGTTATGACACCCTTGTTATAGTTCTGACAATGATTTTTATATATGGTGTATCTTCTCTCCAAATGTCAATCTTTTTTTACCTGGCATAGAACACTTGTACAAATTTCTTGGCACAAGAAACAATTTTAAATTAGTTTTATTTAATGACAACAATGGTGATGCCTATGCCCTTCTACCAGTAATAAACTGACTTGGAATATCTAACCTGGAAAAGATGAAACCATATTGAGCTGAGTTTTTTTTTAACTTTTACTTACTTCCATGTTTGTTGAGTGCTGGGTTGTTTATTTTTTTCCTTGTACGTATTTCATTGCTCCAGTTTTGGTTATGTTTTAATTCCATTAAAATAATTCATTCAGAGTAGATATTACTCCAGAGAAATGTAAAAAAACAACCAAAAACTGTAACTTGTAAAGAGAACACTTCAATTTCTTTTAGAGATATTGTAGTAGCTATGAATGTGGGAAAGCTAGATATTTCAAGGATCATTTAAGCCCAAATGAAACAAGATCAATCTCACTGAAGCACAAAGGAAAATGTAGTCAAAAACATAAAACAAAGCTTTGTTTTATTAAAAATTTGTTTCATTAAAGCCTAATTAATCCTCAGAAAATAGGTGAAAGCATTCAAAGGGAGTTGGCAGCTAGAGGACTTGGTTTTTCTACAATGTAGTATAGGCTTCTTGGAGTTTGAAAAATAGTGAGAACAGATTTTTTTTTTTTAAAGACGCTGTTGCTAAGAAGGAAAAAAAAATTCCTATCGATAAGGCAATGCAAAGACTGGAGTACTGAAGATTGGGGAAACTTGTTTTTTCATTTCAAGTTATATCAAAATTGTTGTCTGAATTCTAGATTTGCCTTTAAGATCTGGTTATCTTCATCATAGTGTGAAACATCTCTAAAAAATGTTTTTTGGATATTCTTACTTTTAGAGGGCCTAGAATTTTTGTCCCCAGTAAAGGAGTAAATTTGATTTTATATATATATGTGTGTATGTATGTATATGCATGTATATATATACATATTCATATTTTTACAATATACTAATATATATGTATATTATATATATAATATGTGGGATGTGATATATAATCTAATATTTTATATATAATTATACTGAGAAGCAGAATTGTTCTGGAATTACAGAAAATTTGACCGTGGAGATGTAGTACTGAAACATGATTTTGTGCCCTGCCACATGTCCTGAAATATTAAGAAATATATCTAAGAGATGAACATAAACATGCTTCAGTGGCCTGGGAGCTCACATGATTGAAACCCCATGGAAAATCTATGGTCTATGTACTCAAGGTTAGACTTCAAAAAATAGACTTTAAAAAAAAATCAAAAGTACAATTAATAATCCAATGTGATAAAAAATATAGTTTTATTTTGACTAATCATATAAGTATGTATCAAAATCTTGTGAACTCAATTCCAAATTGTATAAAATAAATGATTGTAGCAAAAGGAAATATTTTATGTTGTTTTTAAAAAATATATAAAGTATTGTGAAGTTTGTTGTAAATCAATAAATTTAATCCTTTTATTTTTGTCCCAATTAATTTGTACACCACTTAAACATTTGTTGAATGATGATTAAATATTACAAACAGAAAGGATTTTGGTGCTGAGTAGGCAAAACTCCTTAACGCAGTCTGCAGATTCCTTCAGCTAAAGTTCTCTTGTGCAACCATGAAGCCCATTTATTCTCACTGTGGTCATAAATTTGAGCAGCATAGATCCATACATACCCATGTTCTAATCTGCACACAGAAAGAGGATCAGAAAAAATAAAAAAGTCATTTCTGTTACCATATACAAGCAGATATTTAAAAAATCCACACCTCAGGGTACCAATAACTATCTTGAAAACAACCTAGTTTAAAAAAAAAAAGTCAAAACCTCCAAACTTGCTGGAAGCATCTGTTTACTTTGGTGCTCAATGAAAAATGTATGTTTACCGTGGCAATCCCTGCAAGACATGCTGCATATTGTGCTTCTGAGATGCAGAGAGTTTCTGCAAGAAAAACAAAAATTAAAAAAGAAAAACAGATCATTATGAGTATCTTTACATATTCAAAGATATGACTTGATACCTTTCAGGGATGTGTTCTTGATTTTGAAATGAATCCTGGCATGATGCAGATGGAATAGGAGATGACCCTCCAGGGTCCCCTCCAACCCAAAAGGCTTCCCAATTTTACAATGTCTGGTTATTCTACCGTGACTTATGAAGAGAGACTTAAAGTAATTTATCTTGGCAAATGAATAGCAGTGAGAGAACAGGCCCCAAGTTATGGCTTATAGGGAAAGTGGGAGGCAAGACAGTGAATCAGGAACTAGCACAGTATTTTCAAGGTGTTGAGAGAAGGAACTGAGACAATCAGCCCTTAACATCTCTCTGTTTGCCCATTCTATCTCCTACCTTTCCTCCACCATTTACTTACTGATCTTTCAATGTGTCTTCAAGAAACTTATGATAGTTGCTGAAGGTCCTTTACTTGATTAGGTTAAGAAATTTTAGAGATTGAAGGGACCTTAGAATATTGTTTGTTGTACCCTAAAGTGTTTGAAATGCAAGAGGCCATGGAATATAGAAAAATAGGAGATACTGGCTGAGTGATTTTTGGACACATTATTTAAGCTTTCAGTGCTCCTACACAATTGTATAGAGATGGGGACTTGACCTCTGATTTCACTGGTATAGAGAAATCCCTGGTGAGTAAACCACCTGTACCAATTGCCACTTCTGAGACTCATGAAGTTGCCTAGAGAACTCAGAGATTAAATAACTTATCCAGAGCCACATAGCCAGTATGTGTCAGAGGAGACACTAGAACTCAGGGCATTCTGCCTCTAATCAATTCCGTCTATGCTATATTATACTAACTATCATAATCATTGACTTTTGCTATGATTTTTAAGAAAAGCACGTGGTCTCCAGGTGTTGTTTTTGTCAAAATAATGTCAAGAACAATGCTGTGTTTCACGCTTATTTTTGTGAGTGCCTCTGTTTTGGGAAGTAGAAGTCGCAGAATGCAGGGAATACAAAGTACAGTAACAAAGTTTTGGGGTTCTTTTTTTCCTGCTGAAGGTTTTCACAAATAGATAACATTTGAGATATCACCTCTCTCAATAGTGAACAATCCATTGACTTGCTTCCTCCAGTCTTTCCGAGGCATGGGCTATGGTAGAGAACCTTCCATGAGGTTGACTGGGTCAGGGACAGTGTTCAGCTTTAATGTTTCAATTAGTGAGACAAGAATAAAACACCTAGTCACTCATAGGGTTAGTCATCACATTAGATAGCATCTTATCATCATCTGTTTTACAGATGAGGAAACAATAACTCAGATTGAATGACTTTCCTAAGGTCACATGGAAAAACATAGGTCAAATTCCCTCTAGTTCTAAAATCAGTATATAATAACTAGCACTTACGGGCAGCTATGTGGCACAGCACTAGGCCTAGAGTCAGAAAGACTCTGAAAGATCAGAGCTTATGTTTGATCTCATACACTTACTGGCTATGTGACCCTGGGCAAGTCACTTAACCCCTACCTGCATAAAACTTGAGGAGGAAATGGCAAACCACTCCAGTATCTTTGCCAGGAAAACCCTATGAGCAATAGGTCCACAGGGTCACAAAGAATCTGACATGACTGAATGATGACAACATCGACTAGCATTAATATATCACTTTAAGGTTTGCAAAGTGCTTTACAAATATTATCATGTTTGATGCTTACAACAACCGTGGGAAGTAGTTATTTTTTCCATTAGGTAGAATTTAAATGACTTAACGAGTGTCATATAAGTGTTTAATCCTGCATTTGAACTAAGGTTTTCTTGACTACAGGTCCAACATTCTATACTTTCTCACTTAGTTGCCATATATAGCACACTAAATGTTTTAGGTCCTTTTCAGCTGTTATTGAATCACTGAAACTAAAAGTGGAAAGGGAAATAACAGGCCATCTAATCCATCTCATAGCTGAGCAACATTCCAGTGATTGCACTGGTATCTAATATATCACTGGAAAGGTCAGTCGGTCAACAAGAATCTATTAAACACTTTGTTTTTGTTGTTGTTCGTTGTTTTGCCATTTCAGTCATGCCAGACTCTCCATGACCCTATTCGGGGTTTTCTTGGCAGATATACTGGAGTTGTTTCCATTTCCCTCTCCAGCTCATTTTACAGATGAGAAAATGGACAGAAACAGGGTTAAATGACTTGTACAGGGTCACACAGCTGGTAAGTGTCTGACACAGGATTTGAACTTAGGAAGATGAGTCTTCCCGACTCCAGGCCCTGCACTCTATCCACTCTTCCACCTACCTGCTACGTGCCACCTAGAGACCTGAGAAGTACCCTTCCATTCTTGTAGCCCGTCCTCATTAAATACTTACTACATGCCACGTGGAGTAAACCACTCTGGGCTATCTCCAGTCATACTGATTGATATTTGGCCACTGGCCTCAGATGGCACTGGAGGAGAAAGTGAGTCTGGTGACTTTGCCCAGCTCTCCCTCACTCACATCTAATGGTGGAGCTCTTCCAGGATGAGGGGTTTTCTGTTGTCATGAAGAAAGATTTAGAGTATAGTGGATTGAAAAGTGTTTGCATATTCTGTGACTGAAAATTTCCAGCAAGGGAGGAAGCACTACACTTCCCTTGGAGGCTTATAGAGCTGTAGTGTTAAGAAGCTTTTCCTTGTATCAAGTCTAAATCTACTTCTCTGTAATACATATATACACCACCCCCCATCATAAGTCTACTTCTACCCTTGAAGGCGCAGCTGAACTAGTTTAATCCCCCTCTTCCACATTGAGATAATTGAGATATCCCCTTGAGATAATTAGCATGTCCTGTCAAGACCCACCCAAGTCTACACTTTATATTAAACAGTACTCAGTGGTTGTTCAGACTTGATGTCTCCAAAAGTAATAATAATTTGAAAAACTCAACTGATTTTTGGAAGACAAGTTCTTCAGTCTTTTCATCCTAGAGTCACCCTCTTCTTGATGTATTTTGGTGTGTCTTTAGGTTTCTCAAAAATATGTCACCGAGAACATAGAGTATTTCAGGTATGTTCTAAACAAGGCAGAATACAGTGGTGCCATAACCTCCCTTGTTGGGGACACCATGCTTCCCCTTAATGTAGCCTAAGAAAGCACCAGCCTTTGGAGGGAGGAGTAGTATGGGAAATGAGAAGGAGAGGGAGGAACTGCTATGTCAGGCCTCTACAAAGTCCTACTTCTAAGTCCTCTAGAATTTTCTAGACCATAGTGCCCCAACATGGCCATTATTCAGGTGAGTTATATTACCCAATTAAAATGTAAACTACTTGAGGGCAGGGACTATCTATGACTTTCTATTCTATATCCAGAACTTGTAATGGACAAATAGTAAACATTTATTATATGTTCTTTCATTCATTCATTCATCCAACCATTCATTCTTTGGTCACCTTAAAAAAGAAAACAAACTCATGACATGAGAAACTAATCAGCATAGTGACATGCAGTAGGCATTAGGTGGGCTCATGTATTGGAAAATCAAAACATCTGGTTGAAAAGTGAGTCATTCTGATGTTTAACAATGTGAAACCAAGCATATAAATATTTCCTTAAAATTGATTTTTAAAAACTTTTTTAGCCAGATGGTTTGTCAAGATAGAGCATAGCTAATGATATTACTATATCATTAGGTTCAGTGCAACCATCTCCATCAGAAAAGGAGGAATGAAGTTAGTTAAGAAGTTCTCACTAGCATTTTAACTTTCTTCTTTACCTTTTAATTATACAAATTTAGAATGTTCAAGTTAGATGGGAAGATAAAAAATAGAATGTTATAACATAAAACAATGAATGTTAGATCTGGAAGAAAGCCTAGAATGTAGAATATTGAAATACAGAGTCTGTAACACAGATGATTTACAACACAATTATCTACATTTCTATTTGTGACCTAGATGTCCCCTTCAACTGCTTTTTCACTTACGGTTTTGTAAAGGCTCATAGTCGAGTTAGGAAACTCAGAAATAGCTCCCATTGGAGCTAGTTGTTGATTTGCTAGTTGCAGCCTTGATCCTGCCCTCCAACTTCATCCAACATTGGCTTTTCATCTAAATTGTATGCACATCTGATTGGCCATTAGAATGGAAGCTCTTTAAGGGTTTGGGCTGCTTTTGCTTTTTTTTTTCCTGTGTCTCCAGAGCTTATCACAGGTCTGGATTATCATTTTTATTTATTTATATATATGTATATATATATATATATGTATATATATATATATTATTTAATAAAGGCTTAACACATGCTTGTTGACTGACTGTATGCCTGCTCACCTCTCAAAAGAAAGATTTCAGTGGAGGCAAGGGCAAGCATAGAGAAACTCCTTCTGACCACACCCTTAGATTCATCATTCATAGGATGATAGGTTCTATGAAGAACATGAAAAGTTCCTCAGAGGTCAACTGTCATCACCTCCACCCCATGTTAGAGATAAGAAAACTAAGGTACTTTGAGTTAAGTGACTTGCACAAAATCGTAAGTCACAGTGTAACAAGAAACTGGCCATTGAGGACTCTGTCCTAGGATAACGTGTAGGGAATCCACATGGATGTTTGATGAGCTTCTTTTTGGGCATATGGGATAAAGGCCCCTGCTTTTCATCTCAGCACATGTGTGGGTAATCTTAGTTAGTCAAAATTAGGATTTTAGCTGGGACTCAAAGGAAGTCAGAGAAGCTAAGGAGAGAGAATTCCAAGCATGAGGAAAGGGGAACATTAAAGATAGTACATTGTCCCTCCATTTTTTTTTTTTGCTTAGTGTTTAACCCGATTCCCATAGGTTCTCTTCCCCTCACCCTTAACCCCCTACTGCCGCCAACATTTGTCAACTTTTTCCCTAGTATTGGAGTTTTACTTACTGATTTTCTTTCTTTTATTTAGTTAGCTACTGCCTTTTCTCCTTTTTCACCTTCTGCATAAATATTTTTTTTCCTCTCAGTTAAGTGATTAATTCAAAATTCTACTTCCTCTCCTTTCCTCCAACTTTTTTTTATTTGTTAAGTTTTTGTCTGTGTGCCTTTCTTCTTAAAAAAAAAAAGAATTTTTCCTCTTGTTCTCTTCATTAATATTTTCTCCCTTTTGTATATTTTAAACTTTTATTCTTTGATTCATGGTCCTTATATTTATTTATTCATTCTTTAGTTTTTGTGTTCCTCGTGGAATTAAAGCTTATAAAATACCAAGTTTGACTTCCCTCTTCTGAATAATCTCGATGTTATTGCCTTGTATATCTTGCCCTCTTCTTTTTTTCTCCTTCTGTTGTGCCACACTCTTAGAAGCATCAATTCCTGAGAGAGGCAATAAGGATATAAACATTGCCCAATGTTAGACATTTTCCCATGTCTCAAATTGTGTTGCAATTCTACGCCATCCTCCCTATTAGCATTTTGTTTTCTATGTGCTGTAGAATCTCTTCTCTGGGTCTATGCTCTCTTACCCTTCTGGATACTAGTCATCTGCAGGACTTCTGCATTCCTTTCTCTTTATGCTATATGTTGTCCATGGAAGTCATTGAACTTTCTTAGAGGAAATGATCTCTCTTAGAAAAATAGATTAGTACCATTTTAGGGTCCTCATCTCCCATTACAGACTATAATTCTCCACCATGGGGATATTCTTTAGTGGGAACCCCTCCCACTCCTGAATTTTGTCCCCCCTTTCTGATAATCCAAGCTCTTAGTGCCTTTTTTTTTATGAACCATTTTTATTGAAGATTTTCATCATCTTTGAAAACAGAACACTGATGTCCAGTGACTGTCAGTGGAGTTTCCCCTTAGATTACCACAAAGGCACAGTCCTTTCTCCTTTTGATCTAGATTTTCCTTTTCCTATTTGTACGTAATTTCAAATCAGCCTAGCCTTGTAATTTATACAACATGTTCTTCTGCTTGTTGTCAATTAGAAATAGTGATTAATTTTACCTATTGTAGTGTGAGTTTGCGGTGAGGCTTTCGTGCCAGAATTGTAACTCACACGTTTTAGAATTTGTACAGAGTATGTGTTTAATGAACAGAATTAAATATACTACATTAGTTCCTGAAAATTTGGGATATTTCCCTCCTCTCCAAAATCCCTGAGATACTATGATATTTTGCACTAATGGTTAAGGGGGATGATGGGACTAGAGTATATATGATGAATTCTGCTAGTGTGATAAAGGAGAAACTAGCCTACTTGAATATTAATGAAAAGTATATCTTTGAGTCAAGAGAGCCAAAAAAAGATATCAGTAGAACAACTAAAACATAAAAAGGCGTATTTTAAATCTATCCATAACTTAAATACAAAACAAAATAAGACCCACAGAGATTTACAAGTCTGAGGCTAGTATCTGATTGCCATAGTAATTTTCAGAACTTTTAAGAAAGCTGCTAACAGGTACTGCCATATGTCTACTTTGCAGCGTCCTCTGTGTATACAGCTACATTATTTCCACAAAAAAATTTAATTTTTAAAATTTAAATTTAAGCCCAATCTTGCTATGTTCAGACTTTCATCTAAGCTGTTACTGATTAGAAATGATCTTTGGGAGTTTGCGTATTTCTATCTAGTAGCAACACACTGATACTGATAAATTCAAGGACATTAAATTAGTGTTATTGGGAAGAAGGACCCAAATCTGTGAGTGTTTTAGAGAAATTGCAGTGAAGACACTATATTCTTTGTCCTTCCTTTCTTTGACTGGTCTTAAGTAGAAAAGATTCATCATCTAATTTGTTCTCAGGCCCTGCCCTGGCTCACAGTTCATACAGAGAACCTATTTCTTGGATTAAGAAACTTCATTGTGAGACTTGAGATATAATGGTTTGGAAAATTTTCTCAACTTCTCCTGGGTTTGAAGTCCACAGTTCTGTAGGGGAGTGAGGGCCATTGGAGGCAGGTGGATTGGCCTTGGATATGGAATCTGATAATGCAATCCTATTTCAATTCTTGCTGCACATTCATCTATACATTGTTTAATTAGTTCTGAATCCGTAAGACTTTTGTTTTTCAGGAACAACATTCTGGCTTCATTTGTGATGCACTGCTTTTCTCTGATGTTGTTATCCATCTGCCCCGATGCTGTATGCCACCTTTTTGCAGGCCTGAAAATCCTGAGGTCCGGGTTGAAAACTTGTTGTCGTGTTGCTGTTGTCATCTCTTACGCTCACACTGTATGTGTCACGCCTGCCCCTCCCCCCACAGTTCAGAGGAGGAGAAGAGGGAGTATCAGAAGTTCTGGAGCCGATGTGGACAGACTGGGGTCTGGCCTACTGACTTCCTTTTTGAGCATATTTTCACCCCACTCAGTGTGTATATGTTATATAGTTATTTACATGCTGTTTCTCCCGTTAAAATTTGAACTCCTGAATGGTAGAGACTTTTTTTTACCTTTTTTTGTATCCTCATCACACAATCTTGGAGCATAGAACACATGTAATAAAGGCTTTTTGATTAATTAAGTCAAGAGACTCTTGCTCAATATATATGATGGAAAGCCATCCTCTCAATTTGTGACCAATGGGGAAATACTATTGTACTGATAGAATTTAAGAGAGAGTCAAGGTCTTCTCCTGCCCTCATCTCCATTCAAATAGCCAAAAGATGACCACTGTTATCATTACACTAGAAGGAACACTGGACTTCTCATCACTTATGAATACCACAGATACTGTTAAGACATATTTACTTTGTAATTTTGCTTGTTAAAGTCATTTGTAGAGAATAACAATTGTCCAAGTTGTTGATGATTTAGTTTAAAATGAGAAGGGTTTGCTCTCTAATTCTCCTGGTTATGGGAATGAGAGTTATAATTCCTATTTCTCCACCCTTCGGGCAGACACTGGCAACAATTAATACTATTGACAATGGTCTCTTTCTGGATATTCTCCTTTCTCTGGGTTTTCATGGTGTTGCCCTTTCTTGGTTCTTCTATCTTCAAAACTGAACTTATTGTCTTTTGGATTTCCCTATTATTGTTGAGATTCCCACCATCCTCCTGGTTACCCAGGCTTATAACTTAGTTGTCATGCTTAATTCCTCATTCTCTTTCACCCCTTTCCGTATCCAATTTGATGCCAAGACCTAACTTCATAGTATCTCATATACATATACCCTCTTCTTTCATTGAAACACTGTCTCTCCCCTGGTGAAGGCCCTCATAACTTTATCTTTGGAACAATGCAATGGTCTGCTGTTTAGTTTCCTTCCTCAAGTCTCTCCACATTCCAGTCCATCCTCCACTCAGTTGTTAAATTGATCTTAAAGTGCAGGTCTGACCATGTCACTCCCCCAATCCAATAAAAAAGCCAAAAAAAAAAAAACCCAACTCCAATGGCTCCTTTTCACTCCTAGGATCAAATATGAAATTATTTGTTTGGCATTCAAATTCATTCATAATCTGCCCTCCTTCAATCTCCCCAGTGGTCTTACACCTTCCTTGCCCCAACATATTCTGTAGCCCAGTGAAACTGACCTTCTTGTTCCTTACAAAATACAGTGCATCTCCCAACTCCAAGCATTTTCACTGGCTTCCCCCATGCCTAGAATGCTCTCCCTCCTCATTTCTGCCTCCTGAGTTCCCTGTCTTCCTTCAAGTCCCAAGTAAAATCCTACCTTCTGCAAGAAGCCTTTCCCAGTTCCCCTTAATGCTAGTGCTTTTCCTCTATTACCCCGAATTTATCCTGTCTATATCTTGCTTGTACATAGTTATTTGCATGTTGTTTCCCCCTTAGACTGTTAGCTTCTTTAGAACAGAGACTATTTTTGCCTTTCTTTGTGTTTCAAGTGACTGGCACATAGCAGGTGCTTAACAAGTGCTTATTAATTAATTCACTCCTCATTGTCTTTTTCTATGTCATCATCCATGTCACATTCCCTTACAATGTGTGTGCCCAAAGCTCTGTCGTAGTCCTTCTTTCTCTCTCTTTTTTTTAACCCCCACTCTCTCTGTGGTCTCATTAGCTTTCAGGAATTCAGTTATCATTTCTATGCAGATGACTCTAAGGTGTATACATCCAGCACTAGTCTCTTTGCTGAGGTCCATCGCCTCATCACCAATTGACTATTGAACATTTCAAACAGTATGTTCCATAGACATCTCCGACTCAACATATCCAAAGCAGAACTCATGATCTTTACTGCAAAGGCCACCCATCTTCTGACCTTCTGTTTCTATAGAGTATCACCATTCTTTTAGACACTTAGGTCTGGAACTTCAGTGTCATTCATGCTCAACTCTTCACTCTCACCCCACACATCTGACATTTTACAACATAGTTGCAAAATATTGTCATTTTAACATTCTTAACACCTCTCATATCTATCTCCATTTCTCCACTCAAATAGCCACCACCTGAGTTGAGACCATTATTCCCTTTCAGCTACAAGATTGTAACACTTCTTCTTCCTCTTGGTTGTACATGAAACTGCAAGTCTATTATGTACAACTTGCTATTCCTTTTTAAACACACACACACACATATGATAAAATTATCATGTACCTTTTTTTCTCTTTTTTTCTCCTCTACTCCCCACCCTAGAGATGACTAGCATTAGGCACATATATATATATATACATGTGTGTGTATAAATATATATACACACACACACACATATACAATCAAACACATATATAAAACCATTCTATGCATACTTTTATTCATCCATTCTTTCTCTGGATGCTGATAGCATCTTCCTTCATATGCCCTTTGTTGTTAATGTGGGTATTTATAATAGTCAAAATTATTTATCAACTCAAAGTTGTTCTTAAAACAATATTGTTGTTACTGTATACAATGTTTTCTTGGTTCTGCTCATTTTGCTCTGCGTTATTTTGTGAATGTTGTTCTAAGATCATTGAGCTCATTATTTCTACTGATGACAAAATCACAAGTACTGCTAATGGTGCTGCTTGGAGTTGTTATCTACATTCATAATCATTTTTCCTTGTAAACTCTCCTCTCTTCCTAACTTCACTATTAATTTCAAGTATACCACTATCCTATTGGTCACCCAGGCTCTAAAACTGGATGTCATCTTTCCTCTTTCTTTTTCAACATCTTCCCCTCTTCTACTCCCGCTCCTGCCCCCCCAACATACCATCCAATCTCTTGCCAGGAACTACTGATTTTGGCATTGCTGCCAGCCTATTTCAAGCTTTCTTCACCTCATGCTGGGAGTACTTCAGTGTGCCAAGTCTTTCCTCAATCTAGTCCACTTAGCTGCCAAAGTGATCTTCCTAATAGCTTAGGTCTGACCATGTCACCCCTTCACTCAATATATGCCATTGGTTCCCGATCACCTCTAGGATCAAATATAATTTTTCTGCTTGGCATTGAAAGGCTTTTATAACCTTCCCCTCTCCTTTCCAGACTTCTTTTTAAAAAAAATTAATTAATTAATTTTTAGTTTTCAACAGTCACTTCCACAAGATTTTGAGTTCCAAATTTTCTCCCCATCTCTCCCATCCCCACACCCCAAGATGGCATGCATTCTAAATACCCCTTCCCCCAATCTGCCCTCCCTCTATCACCCCCCCTTCTCTTATCTCCTTCCCCTTCTATTTTCCTATAGCACAGGATAGATTTCTATGCCCTTTGCCTGTATACCTTATTTCCCAGTTTCATGTAAAAACAATTTTTAACATTTGTTTTTAAAACTTTGAGTTCCAAATTCTCTCCCTCCCTCCCCATCCACCATCATTGAGAAGGCAAGCAATTCGATATAGATTAAACGTGTAGTCACATAAAACTTCCTTAATAGTTGTGTTGTGAAAGACTAATTATATTTCCCTGCTATCCTGCCCCCCATTTTTTCTATTCTCTCCTTTGACCCTGTCCCTCCTCAAAAGTGTTTGCCTTTGATTACCCCGTCCCCCAATCTGCCCTCTCTTCTATCATCCCCTCATCTCTTATCCCCTTTCCCCCTATTTTCCTATAGGGTAAGATAAATTTCTATACTCAAATGAGAGTAAGATTAACTCATTCTCTCTCACCTCCCCCCTCTTCCCCTCCATTGTAAGAGCTTTTTCTTGCCTCTTTTATGTGAGATAATTTACCCCATTCTACCTCTCCCTTTCTCCTTCTCCCAGTGCAGTCCTCTCTCACTCCTCAATTTTGTTTTTTAGATATCATCTTTTCATATTCAACTCACCCTGTGCCCTCTGTTTTTTATATATATATATATATATATGTGTGTGTGTGTATGTATATATGTGTGTGTGTATATATGTATATATGTATATATGTATATATATTCTCTCCAACTACCCTAATACTGAGAAAGGTCTCATGAGTTACAAATATCATCTTTCTTGTAGGAATGTAAACAGTTCAACTTTAGTAAGTCCCTTGTGATTTCTCTTTCCTGTTCACTTTTTCATGCTTCTCTTTAGTCTTGTCTTTGAAAGCAAATCTTCTATTTAACTCTGGTCTTTTCATCAAGAATGCTTGCAAGTCTTCTATTTCACTGAATATTCATTTTTTTCTCCTGAAGGATTATACTCAGTTTTGTTGGGTAGGTGATTCTTGGTTTTAATCCTAGCTCCTTTGACCTCCAGAATATCATATTCCAAGCCTTCTGATCCCTTAATGTAGAAGCTGCTAAATCTTATGTTATCTTGATTGTGTTTCCACAACATTTGAATTGTTTCTTTCTGGCTGCTTAAAATATTTTCTCCTTGACGTGGGAACCCTGGAATTTGGCTATAATATTCCTAGGAGTATTCCATTGGGGATGTCTTTCAGGAGGTGATTGGGGGATTCTTTCCTTTTCTATTTTACCCTCTGGTTCTAGAATATCAGAGCAGTTTTCCTTGATAATTTCTTGAAAGATGATGTCTAGGGTCTTTTTTTCATGGCTTTCAGATAGTCCAATAATTTTTAAATTATGTCTCCTGGATCTATTTTCCAGGTCAGTTGTTTTTCCAGTGAGATATTTCACATTGTCTTCTCTTTTTCATTCTTTTTTTTTTTTTATAATTCCTTGATTTCTCATAGAGTCATTAGCTTCCATTTGCTTCATTCTGATTTTTTAAAAATTATTTTCTTCAATAAGCTTTTGGATTTTTTTTCCTATTTGGCCAGTTCTACTTTTTAAGGCATTCTTCTCCTCATTGGATTTTTGGACCTCTTTCGCCATTTGAGTTAGGCTATTTTTTAAGGTGTTATTTTCTTCAGTATTTTTTGGGTCTCCTTTAGCAAACTGTTGACTCGTTTTTCATGATTTTCGTGTATCACTCTCATTTCTCTTCCCAATTTTTGCTCTATTTCTCTTACTTGCTTTTCAGAATCCTTTTTGAGCTCTTCTGTGGCCTGAGACCAATTCATATTTTTCTTGGAGGCTTTGGATGTAGGAGCTTTGACTTTGTTGTCTTATTCTGGCTATATGTTTTGATCTTCTTTGTCACCAAAGTAAGATTCTATGGTCTGATTTTTTCCCCACTGTTTGTTAATGTTCCCAGCCAATTCCTTGACTTTTCAACTTTTTGTTAAGGTAGGGCTCTGCTTCCAATGTGGAGAGTGTACTGTCCCAAGCTTCAGGGGTTTTCAGAGATACTTCTAGGGACCTGTAAATTTTCAGTTTTTCCAAGGTGGTATGATCAAAGGAAAGGTGTTTACTCTTTTCCTGGCCTGTGCTCTGGTCTATGAGTGACCATAGGCACTTTTTTCTGCTTTGGAACTGTAAGGAGGATTCCCTGTCCACTGCCACTATGAACTCTACCATGCCAACACTCCTCTTTGACCCAGGACTGTGACCCAGATCCAAGCATGGGCAAAGCAAGAGAATCCTGCTTCAGCACCAACAAAGAGATCCCTGCAATTCCTCTCGCATCAGCCACTAGATTCCCCCACCATCTATGGCCCAAGAGCTATGGAAGCAACTGCTGCTGCTGTGGCTGCCTCCCTGGGGCTGTTGTAGGGCTAGGGCTGGATCATGTTTCTCTCTCACTCAGGTTCAACAGATCTTTCCCACTGACTTTCTAAGTTGTCTTTGGCATTTGTGGGTTGAGAAGTCTGGAAACTGCCACAGGAGCCAATGATTCAGTCTCTGCTCAGGGATTGTTCTGGACCAATCTTTGCCTGTGTGGCCCATGCCAAACTGTGCTCCTCTCTCAGCCCGAAGCAACAGACCTTTCCTATCAACCATCCAGGTTGTCTTGGGCTGGAAATTTGTTTCACTCTTTTCTTTTTGTAGGTCTTGCTGTTCTAGAATTTGTTTATAGTCATTTTTTACAGGTATTTGTAAGGGTTTGGGGGAGAGCTCAAGCAAGTCACAGCTTTTACTCCACCATTGTGGCTCCGCCCCATTTCCAGACTTCTTTAAAACTCATGTCCTCCCCATTCTCCCATACCTCTACCATGGATACCCTGTGATCCAGTGACGTTTTCTGTTCTTTACTTCAGGTATTTTCACTGGCTGTACCCTCTGCCTGGAATTCTTCCCCTCCTCATCTCTACTTCCTTGCTTCTCTGGCTTCCTTTAAGTCCCAGCTAACATCCCAACTTCTTCAGGAAACCTGTCTGGATCCCACTTAATTCTAATGCCTAGGTTTTATTGATTATCCTTGATTTGTCCTGTGTATTGTTTGTACATAATTGTTTTGCATATTGTCTCACTATTTTGACTGTGAGCTCCTTAAAAGCAGGTTGTCTTTTGCCTTTCTTTGTATCCTCAGTGCTTAGCACAGTACCTGGAATATAGTAAGTAGTTAATAAATGCTTCTGGACTGAATACTTGTTGATTGATGGACTCTCACTCTTCCTCTACTCCACATAGACAATTATTAGATCTTGCTAATTCTTACTCTACAACATCTTATCATCCAACCTGCTCTCTCCACCCACTCAGCTACTACCTTTGTTCAGTCTCTAATCACATTTTGCCTAGATTATTCTAACAACCTCCTGACCGTTTTTTTTTTCCTACCTCAAATCTCTTCCTATTCCAATCTGTCCTATGTGGTGTTGCCAAAATGATTTCCCCTAAGTCCAGTTATGACCATGTTATTCCTCTACTTAGTAAACGCTAGTGCTTCCCTATTGTTTTGAGGATAAAGAACTATATGATATACGTTTATCTGTACAACTTTTAAAGGTTTTTGCAACCCAGCCCTAACCTATATTTGCATATTTCTCCTCCCACACTCTTTAATCTAGCCAAACTGGTCGAACCTTTGTTCCTCATAAATGGGACCTCATCTCTTTTCTCTGTATATTTTCTCTTGTCCTCCTCATTCCTGGAATGCACTTACTCCTTTTCCTCAGTTCATACTGTTCATATAAGGTGACTATTACCTTAAAACATAACTTAGGTACTAACTTCTTCATCAAGCCCTTCTGATTGTCCCTTTAATGACTAGTATGACATTGTATTTAAATGCTTTGTATTTATTTGTTTATTTTGTTTATACTTATTACACACATATCTACCTATCTATATATCCCTTTATACACAAACACACACGGTGACACACACACTTATACCTTAAATTTTCACTATTAAAGTGTAATTCTTTGCGAGTAAGGATTATTATATTCTTTATATTTGTATACTCAGAATGTAGTACAGAGTCTGTATGTAACCAGACCCTAATAAATGATCACTGATTGATAGACTCTTTCTAGTTTATCAATGCCCTTCCAAAAATAAAATGCAGATATTGACCGTAAACATCTTTATGGTTAATTGTCTTGACTCAGCAAAGACTCTTGTCAGTATAGAAAGAATGATGGGTTGGGAATAAAGAGATGTAGATTTGAACAAATCCCATATCTATTACTTTCTAACTATGTAAATTTAGGAAATTTTTTTTGTCTTTCAGAGCCTCAGTTTCCTTATTTGTAAAATAAGGCATTATTTGATTTCCGTGAAGCCCATATAAAAAAAGTAGGAAAACAATCATTTATTTATTTATTTTTTTGCAACGCACTCTGTAATCAGCTAGGTGCCCCATTGGACAGAGCACTGTATTTGGGACCAGTTACACTTGAGTTCAAATCCTGCCTCAGACACTTACTAGTTGTAGGCAATCTTGCACAAGTCACACAATATCTCTGATTCAGTTTCCTCATCTATAAAATAGGCATAATACCAGTACCTACTTCATAGGGTTATTGTGAGGGTCAAAAGAAGGTAACATATGTTATTTGCTTTGCAAAGCTTAAACCATTACACACACACACACACACACACACACACATACATATACAATATATATTCTAGCTATTATATCTCATAACATATTTTTATATTTAATATAATATAATCAGAAAATACTACATAAGTCATAAAAGTTATTATAAAAGTAGCAAAATACTTCCCTTTAACTTCTGTTTCATGGGAGAACCTACGTCTAATGTCTTCTTCAGTCATCCATACCTCGGCATTGTCAAATGAGACACAAACAAAGAATAAAGGACCTGAACCAGAAAGATCTCATTACTTTTTATTAATGCTACCTGCAGACTGCATTATCAAATTCCTCCATCTGTTGAATGGTTGATCAGATTATTTTGAAACTAAAAATAAGAAAGGGTCAAATTTGTCAGAAACTTTATAGACGTCTATGAAAGAATGATAGGTTATTTTCTTAAAAACACTGTTGATACAAAGCTCTGGCAACAGTTCCGTTAGCTGACCTAATGGGGAATTGGAAGCTGCTCATTATACAAGTATTACCTTAGCCATTGCAACATCATGTTATGGGTTATTATGGCTTAGAGAAGCCATGTTACAAATGAAAATCTGAAAGTATCTCTTGTTTGCTTAGTTAGTAGAAGGGTGAATAGGGGCCCTGGATAGCAAACATACCATATTTCTGTTTACAAAGCACTTTATTTACAACAATCGTAGGAAGGAGGTTATGTAAATATTATTATTCCTTTTTTACTGATGATGAAGCCCAGTTGGATAGGTCAGGAGCATGAGGCAATGGAAAGAGTGTACAGGGGACTTGGGGTTAAATCCCAGTCTTGTCACTTGCTATCTGTGACCTCAGGCCAGTCACCTAATTTTTTGGTACCACTATTGTCTTACCTGTAAAATGAGAGAGTTGGAATGACTAAGTTCTAAATCTACAATCCCATGCTTCAAAAGTTACATCAGGTTATTTTAAAGTAGCTTAGGATTATGTTACAGGCTATTCTAAACAACATCCCATTCATTGGTATTGCCTAGTTAGTCTACAAAATCAAGAGTTGGATTTTGTATTTTAATTGGGAAGTTTTAAAGGTGTGTGTGTGTGTGTGTGTGTGTGTGTATGTGTGTGTGTATTGAGAGAGAGAGACATAGACAGAGAGAGAGAGAATCAATCTATATTTTGGGAATTTTAGTTTTGTAGGTGTGCTGAGGACAGGTAAATGGAGGAGATGGTATGTAGGAATACCAAATAGAAGGCTATTACAACAGTCCAGAAGAGAATGAGAAAGACCTGAACTAAGGTAGAGGATATATGAGTGGAGAGAAGTGGAAACTTGTGAGAGATAATAATAATGCTGATAGCTATCATTTATACAATGCTTTAAGGGTTACAAAATGTTTTAGATGTGTTATCTGATTTTATTTCGTTGCCCAAACTACCCTTGAGTTAGATGCTATTATTATCATCATCCCATTTCACAGATTAGGAAATTGACAGAGGTTAAGTGATTTACCTAGAATCACACAGCTAATAAGTGAAGGGGGAGCTTGAATTCAGGTCTAACTGACTCCAGGTTTCAGCACTAAGCCACCTATCTGCCTTCTCTACTGTGAGGTTCTATCCAGTTGTCCTTGAGTGGTGAGAGATAGGGAAGGATCAAAGATGACTTCAAATTGTGAAGTTAAGTGACTGAAAGGATGGTGGTGCTTTCCAAAACACTAGAGTTCTGTTGAGTTTGGAAAAGTTTGGAAAAGAGATGACTTTAGGATGAAATGTAATGGGTCTCAATTTTGCTCACATTCAAATGCCAATGGGACATCCAAGTTGAAATGCCTAGGAGACAGTATGCAATGTAAGACTGGAATTCGGAAGGAGATTAGGGTTATATATGAAGACTTGGGAATTACTTGTATGGAGGTGATTAGTGAATTCATGGTAGTTGATGAGATGACCAAGGGATAAATTGCAGAGAGTAAGGAAAGCCCAAAATAGACTCTTGTAGGATACTGACATTTAGTAAGAAGAAAAAGGAGACTGGGAAGTGGTGGGACTAAAACTCAAAGAAAAAAGTCTCACTAAAGTCAAGGGAGGAAAGTTGTCACGTTAAGAGAGGGTGACACAGTAGCAAACTATAGAGAAATCAGGAAGAATGAGGATTGAGAAAAAGCCATTACATTTTTCAGTTAAGCAATCACTGATAATCTTGGAATGAGCAATTTCATTTGTGTGGCAGGGTGGGAAGCTGGATTTCAAGGGATGAAGTGTGAGTGGGAGATGAGAAAATGGCAAGAAGAAACCTTTTCTAGGAGGTTAGCTGTGAGGGGACAAAGTGATAGGCAATTGACAGATATTTAGTGAGCCTTTGCTATGGCCAGGCGTTATGCTACTTTTGGGGGTGAGAAGTAAGGCAAAAACATAGTCCCTACTCTCAAGTAGCATAAATTCTAATGGAGGGAGCAGGGGTGGCATGCAGATAACTGTGAAGATACAAGATACATACATACATACATACACACATGTATATATATATGTATATGTAGGTGTTTGTGGTATGTGTATGCATATCTACATACCTACATATATGTGCACATACTATATATGTGTATGAATAGATGTATGTATGTATGTATGTATGTATGTATGTATGTATGTATGTATGTAT
>NW_020954642.1:10620837-10780528 GCF_900497805.2 Vombatus ursinus
TATGTATGTATGTATGTATGTATGTATGTATGTATGTATGTATGTATATACACCCACACTCTAGATTTAGTATTCTACCCATTTGGCTACCTAGTTGCCTTAGTCAGCATGATTGCATGTCTTTTCCCATGAGCATTCAGAAAGATGTGAATAGCATACAGGGAACACAGTTGGTCAGGAGAAGCCAAAATTGGTATTTGTATGATTAGTGATGTTTATTGATAAGCAAAAGGGTTGTGGATAAAATAGTAACCACTAGTTGAACTGGTCAGACATAAAGTCAAGATTGTAAAGGGAGGGAAATGAGACCGTAGCAGTGGTGACAAACTGGGAGAATTAGGAGAAACAGAGAGATTAGAAATCAAGATGCAGAGGAAGAATAGATTTAGGAAGATGGGTGAGATCTAGGGTGTGCTGCACAGATCTAAAATTAGGGTCAAACAGAGAAATTTCAGAGTTTTGGAATAATGATGGATGATTTGATCTTGACCAGATCAAAAGTGTCTTTATCTCTGTATGTGGCTGAGTTGGGGTACACATTTAGGAAGCTGATGACCTAAGAGACCAGGATATTCAAGGGATATGAAGTTGCTAAGTATGAGTGAGGGGGCAAGGTTTAGATGGCAAGTTAGTGAGCCAGGTATGAGTATAAGTACTATTGTGACTGAAACTCATGGTTTGATAGATTATCTCACTGTTACTGTTTTCTTTGGTAAAATTATGCATTATTTCTATATTCTTCATTCCCCCCCCCCATTAACTCATATACTCCTTAGGATTATTTTGCTTAGTTTCCATATGTCTTAGTGTTTTCTTCAAAATCTGTTCTACTTCTCCAGGCCACCTAGAACCCATATGAATTCTGAAAGTTCTGGCAAAGAAGTACTTTGGGGACTTTTTCTCCTCCAACTTTTTTGCCAATTTCCCTTTCTTCTTACTGCTTACTGGCTGAACACTGTTTCTTACTGCTCCTTACCACCATCATGGAAAGGAACTTAGATTCCTGCTTTACTCAGTCCTGTGTTCCTTTCCAAAAAGTTACAGGCCAGGCTGTTCCAGCCCGCCTAACCATCTGCAGAATCTGGAGTAGATATAACTATTCATACCATTTGAGTAAGAAGAGATTCCCCAAATGTAATACTTCTAGTAAGATGGGAGGCCATCAGATCAACCATCTGTTGTACTAAATCCCTCAGACTTCTCAAGCATTGCTGATCTGCCAATGGACCCTAAGGACCCCTGGGCTCTGTCACCATCTGATCATTAAACCTTTAGTAGTTCAGACCTTTACTGTAATTATATTTTCTATGTGGGTTGCCTCTGTCAGAGTGTTAGTTCATTCAAATCAGGGACTACCTGACTTTATATTTTTTCCCCTAGACTTAGCAAGATTTTTGCTTTATTGACACAATCAATCAATAAACATTTATTAAGTACCTACTAAGTGCCAGACACTGTGCTAAGCCCTTGGGATACAAAAAAAGACAAAAAGCAGTCCCAGCCTTCAAGGAGCTTACAATCTAATGGAGGAGATGACATGCAAACAAATATATGCAAAGCAAGGTATATTCAGGATAAATAGGAAATAATTCACAGAGGTAAGGCACTGTAATTAAGAGGGTTTAGGGAAAGCTTCATGTAGGTTGTAGGGTTTTAGTTGGGACTTAAAGAAAGCCAGGGAAATCAGTAGTCAGAGCAGAGAAGGAAGTATGTTGCAAGTATGGAGGAAAGCCAGAGAAAATTCCCAGAGCAGAAAGATGGAGTATCTTGTTTATGAAACAACCAGGAGGCCAGTGTCACTGGATCAAAGAATACATGTTGGGGAGTAAGGCGTAAGAAGACCAGAAAAGTGGAAGGAGGTTAGGTGATGAAGGGCTTTGAATGCCAAACAGATCATTTTGTATTTGCCCCTGGAGGCAATAGGAAGTTACTGGAATTTAGTGAGTAAGTGTGTGTGTGTGTGTGTGTGTGTGTGTGTGTGTGTGTGTGTGAGAGAGAGAGAGAGAGAGAGAGAGAGAGAGAGAGCTGCTCAGACCTACTTCTTAGGAAAATCACTTTAATGGTTGAATGAGGTGGGGAGAGACTTGAGGCAGACAGACATAGCAGCAGACTATTGCAATAATCAAAGCTTGAGCTGATAAGGGCCTTCACTAGAGTTGAAGCAGTGTCAGAGAAGAAAATGGGGTATATTTAAGAGATTTTGCAAAGGTGTAGTCAACAGACCTTGGCAATAGCTTGGATATGCAGGGATGAGAGATAG
This sequence comes from Vombatus ursinus, assembly GCF_900497805.2. NCBI lineage: Eukaryota > Metazoa > Chordata > Mammalia > Diprotodontia > Vombatidae > Vombatus > Vombatus ursinus. The sequence goes on from NW_020954642.1 coordinate 10,623,098, forward strand.
GGAACAATACAGGAAGATTCCTAAGTTGCAAGCCTGAGGGACTGGGAGGATGGAGTTGCCCTCCACAGTTATAGAGAAGGAAGAAGCAGGGAAGAGTTTAGGGAAAAAGATAATGAATTTTGGTAAGGTGTAAGAAGACCAGAAAAGTAGAAGGAAGGCTAGGTGATGAAGGGCTTTGAATGCCAAATAGATCATTTTGTATTTGCTCCAGGAGGCAATAGGAAGTTACTGGAATTTAGTTTAGGGAAGAGTTTAGGGAAAAAGATAATGAATTTTAAAATTCTAATTTTGTTTTAAACTTAACAAAAAAAAATTTTTTTTGTTAGATTTGTCTAACCGGTACACTTTAGGGGCCTCCCAGAAATTATTGTTTTGCTGTCTATTTTTCCCTGCAGTTCAGTTAACGTTTCCTTTAGGTAAACCTGTGCTAAACTATTTGATGCACATATACATAATATTGATATTATTTCATGATATATGATGCTTTTAAGTACAATTTGGTTTCCTAGCACTTCTCATTTAGATCATTAGGTCTAATTTTAGATATGTCTGAACCATGTCTAAGATCATGATTACCATTTCTCCATTTTTTTTTATTAACGTAAGGCATAATATATTTTCTGGCCCCTTATAATAACTTTGTATGAATATTTGTGTTTTTTATAAATAATATATTGTTGAATTGTGCTTTCTAAACCACTCTGCCACCCTTCTCTGTTTTACAAGTGAGTTAATACCATTCACATTCAGGGTTATAACTATTGTGTTTTTCCTTCCATAACATGTTATTATAATATTTCCATAACTCCTTTCTTCATAAAGTTAGGGAAGGTGATGAAAGAAAGGAATTGAGGTCAACACTAATTATTTATAATTGAAGTGATCTGATTCTATTCCTTTGCCCTTCTTCTCTGTGAGTTAAGCTTTGAAGGAAACTAGGAATTCTAAGACGCAGAGGTCAGGAGTGCATTTTATTCATGAGGGACAGCCACTGCAAAGGTATGGAGATAAGTGACATTACCATTTGTGAGGAACCTCAAGGCCTATTTGGCTGGCCCAAAGTCATTAAGGGTGTATAATAAGACTTTAAAAGTATGTTAGAGCTATACTGAGAAAGGCTTTAAATAACAGAGTTTATATACAATTCTGGAAGCAATAGGGAGCCATTGGAGTTGATTGGTTAGGAGAATAATATGGTTAGGGGAATGATGTGCACCTCCTGTGCTTTTGGGAAATCATCTTGGCATCCATGAAGAAGATAGCGTAGAATAGAAGGATACTGAAGGCACACAAACCAGATAGTGGCTATTGGAGTAGTTGAGGAAAGAAGTGCTCAGGACCTGAAGTAGGGTGCTGGCCACATGAATAGAGAGGAGGGGATGGATGTGAAAGATGTAGAGATAGAAATTGTAAGATTTGGGCAACTTACTGAATATAAATACTGAGTGAGAGTAAGGAGTTGAGGGTGACTCCAAGTCTGGGAATTTGGATGAGTGGAAGCAGCACAGTGTCCTTGAAAGAAACAGAGAAGTTCATCAGGGTGGGGGGTTTTGGAGGAAGGATAATGAGTTCTGTTTTGTACATATTGAGTTTTAGATGGCTATTGGGTATTAGAAATACCTTGTAGACCGAAATATCCTGTAGATCTCTTTCAAACTGAAGTAGAAACAGGGGCCACTATCCTGTACATAAGAATCCCTGTGCACACTGACTTACAACCACACATCTACACTGCCTGTGTTGTACTGTACTTTGTGTTTATTTCTGGAAATATTCCCATTTAACATTTAACCAGGTTTGGCAGCACTGGGTAGTGTTGGGGGTGGCCTACTGAGTGTTTGACAACTCTGCTACAGATAGTTGGTGTTCCAGGATTCAACAGAGCACAGATTTCAGAGGGTCAGAAAGAGAAGACAAATGACTATAGGGGTGGTGGAGGGACAGGGATAAGGTGACTAGAGATAACAATATAAAGAAAGGTAAAAGGAGAACTGACTTCAATAGATATTGACTCTAAACGCGAGGAGATAAGGGGAACAAAAGCTGAGAATTTTGAACAAGATAAAATGAGGAAGGACCAGTTGATAGAAGCACTTTATATCCTTTAGGGTTCTTGATGACAGCACAGAGTCAGTGTAGGCCCTCCCTGTTTGTGACTCCCAGGGGCTCAGGATGTCCAATGATTCAGAGTACCCTGTGGCAGGAGGAAAATGAAGAGGGGGCAGGCAGGAAATTAGCAATGCCTAATTTTTACCGCCATCATGGTATTCACAAGCTTTATGCCTTTTACAACATTAATAGTCTTGAAGAGGGAAAAGCAGGGAATTTTTTAGCCAAGTGACTTGATTATTAGTCTTACTCTGTCACTAACTAACCTATTGGGTGACTGGAGGTAAGTTGCTTACCTCCTCTGAGACTTAGCTTCTTCTGTAAGTGAGGGTTTGGGTAATCTCTTTGGTCCCTTGCCATTCCAAAATGTTTTGTTTCTATAGTTACCTGGTTACTTTTCCAGCGCCCCTGGATATTTAAACATCTAAGCCAACTTTATGTTTGAAATGTTTTCAGTAACACCTGTCATTTCTCATGAACTTGTGACATTGGCTGCTTTTTAATATGTGTAAAGCATTTAGGGGAAGAAGGAAAAAAAATTCTTCCTCTTGACTTGTTTTGATAAGTCTTACTTGTCAGAGAAAACTTTGACTTTCCATTCGTATAAGGCCACTTAGAAAGAGAATTAGCACATTGGGTTTAAAAAAGGGAATTGACAAAGTAGGACATTTACCCTTTAGAAGATTAATACAGGGAGTATCAGCAAGTGTCTGTTCTAGAACTTTCTGGTTAACAAAGTGTTATCTAACTGTACTTTGGTTTAATTTGTTTTGGGGGGGGTCTAGTAATACAATAGCACCTCATTTGTTCATAGCACTTTAGGGTTTGCAAAAAGCTTTTCTCACAATAACCCTTGGGGTAGATAGTTCAAGCACTTCTAAGGGTAGGTTGGTGATAAGAGAGAAGAAGGCGGAATGGGAAGTGCACAAGGTCCAGGAGAGTCTTAGGTTTGATGACTTGAATCCTGGCACTGACATTTACAAGTTGAGAGATCTGGACAAATTGTTTCTGCATCTATAAAATGATATTAGTGCCCCTCCGCTCCATGACAATAGCATCTTACTTCAAATATGAAATGATTCTTTTTTGTACTATCTCCTCTCCAAGTATGATATGTGCCTCTTACTTGTCTCTTTGATTTGTCCTATTTCCGATTAATTGGATGAACCTATTAGTTGTGTGAACATAGACAAGTCAGTTTGCCTCTCTTTGTGCCTCAGTTTCCTCGTTAGTAATTGAGAAAATTGTACATGCATTACCTATTTCACAGGGGCACTATGAAGAATAATTTGAAGGTTTTAGCTTGTCATCATGATTTAAGTTTCATAAATCTTAAATCATGATGGAAAATCTTTAATATTATTTTATCATTGTTACTATTCACTCCTACATCCCCTTTTCCTTGTATTGTTTCCTCATGAGATGTCAAAGCTACTTAGGCCATCAGAGTTAGAGTTAGAAGGAACCAGTAGGCAAAGCCAAAAAAAAACCAAACCCAAACTATAAATACTTCAATGTCTAGTTGGTAAAGCATCGAGAGGAATACTACTATGTTATAAGAAATGACAGACTTGATTACTATAGAGAAGCATGAAAAGATGTATATGAACTGATCAATAGAAAAGTAAGCAAAACAAGGAAAATATATACAACAACAGCAATAGAAAGAGCAACCACACAAATAAGTCAGAAGTGAAAATTAAAAAAAAAATTATGAAGAACAAACATGACCTGAAAGAAGAGTTATAAAAGAACATCCCTTTCTCACCTCCTCGGAAAAGTGGGATGTCCAAAGTGTTGTATGTTGAACATATTTTCAGACTTTTTCAATGTATTGGTCAGTTATGCTGATATTTTTTCTTTTCTTTCCGTCTTTCTTTTTAAAAATACGATTTGTTGCTTTTTCTTGCTGGGCTCCTGGCGTGAAGGAGAGCCCTCTGGTCTCTCTGTGCAGTCTGGATCCATTCTTCCTCCTGGAGCAATCCACTGAGGTCTCATCATCATGACTGAACAGATGACCCTTTGGGGTACCATTAAAGGCCACAATGGCTGTGACCCAGATTGTCACGATTCCCCAGTTCCCAGACTTGATCCTGTCAGCCTCCTGAGATAAGACCATTATCATGTGGAAGCTTACCAGAGATGAAACAAATTATGGAATCCCCCAGCATGGCCTCAGGGGTCACTCACATTTTGTTAGTGATGTGGTCATTTCCTCTGATGGCCAATTTTTACTCTCAGGCTCCTGGGATGCCACACTAAGACTGTGGGATCTCACAACTGGCACTACTGCCAGGCGCTTTGTGGTCATACCAAGTATGTACTGAGTGTAGCCTTCTCTTCAGACAACCGCCAGATTCTCTCTGGTCCCTGGGATACGACTGTCAAGCTGTGGAACACTCTGGGTGTCTGTAAATACATTGTGTAGGATGAGACCCGCTCAGAGTGGGTGTCCTGTGTCCGTTTTTCACCCAGTAGCAGCGACCCCTTCATTGTCTTCGGTGACTGGAGCAAGCTGGTCAAGGTCTGGAACTTGGCCAACTGCAAACTGACGACAAACCACATTGGCCACACAGGCTACCTAAACACAGTTACAGTTTCTCCTGATGGCTCTCTTTGTGCCTCTGGAGGCAAAGATGGTCAAACTATATTGTGGGACTTCAATGAGGGTAAGCACCTCTATACTCTGGATGGTGGTGACATAATCAATGCTCTCTGCTTCAGCCCCAATCGCTACTGTCTCTGTTCTGCTACTGGACCCAGTGTCAAGATTTGGGACCTAGAGGGCAAAATCATTGTGGATGAGCTTAAGCAAGAAGTGATCAGCACCAGCAGCAAGGCCGATCCTCCCCAGTGCATTTCCTTAACCTGGTCTGCTGATAGCCAGACTCTATTTGCTGGATACACAGACAACTTGGTACAGGTATGGGAAGTTACCACTGGCACTCGGTAAAAGGGTCAACCATAACTCAGATTTTGAAATAAAGACCTTAATTTCTGCCTTTTGAAAAAAAAATATGATTTGTTTTATGGAATGGTTGTATAGGAGGGGGAGGGGAGCTATTGGAGAAAATTATGGTTTTATGTAATACCAAAGACCATCAGTAAATAGCTAAAATAAAAGGAAAAAGAAAAGCATTAAGGTTTTTCTCAGTTATCACAGAACAAATAAAAAACAAGCTAAAAACCTTTGTAAATTTATCATGGACATGCATTGTTTTGTCCCTTGGTTTGTTGACCACTGGACCTTTCTTTTTTCCCACCCTCAGGAAAATGATGCCATTACTCAGCTAACAGATGGGAGAAACATCAACCCCATCCTTCGTTCAACAACCTAATAAACATTTGTTGAGTGAGGTTCTCAGCATACAAAGACATAACTGAAAGAGTTCCTACCCTTAAAGAACTTTTGTTCATTTACTGTATATTTCTGAAATGCTTCACCTGCTTCCTCTGCCTAACTTTCAAAGTCCTGTGAAAACCCAGCCCCAACCTATCTTTCAAGCCCTGTTGAACATTATATTACCCTTTTTACATCATGTGATATGCCATCAAACTGGTCTTCACTATGCTCTTCATTTTTGACAATATATCTCCAACTTCCCATGCCTGGAATCCACTCTTTCCTTATCCCGACTTCATAAGGTCACTTTCTACCTTTGAGATGCAGCTCAGGCAGCATTTTCTAAAAGAAGCCTTTCTTGATCTCCCAAAATGCTAGCCCTCCTTATTTAACTACTCTGTATGTATTTGTTTTATAAGCTTTAAGCTTATGCTTTGTGTATTTTCATATGTACTTTTATATGTACCCATTAGAATGTGAGCTCCTTTTGAGTAGGGATTGTTTTATTTATTTATTTTTACTTATATCCTCAGCAGTTAACACAGTACTAGGCAAATAAGAGGTGTTTAATTCCTCAGGGGCTTAGCGATCATCTCTTTCAGGGGCCTGAAGTCTGTGAACTTGGTGGGGGAACAATTAAATTTTTGTTTCACTAACCTTTAACTGAAATTTAGTATTTCCTTCAATTAAAAAAGAAAAAAAAACATTATTCTGAGAAGGAGTCCACTGGCTACACCAGACTGCCAAAGGATTCCATGACACAAAAAAAGCTTAAGGACTTCTGATCTAGTCCAACTTCTTGACCATTACACATTACTATAAACTAAAGCCAAAGATGCTTACAGACTCATAAAATGTTAGAAGTGAAAGGGATAGAAGGCCTCAGAACAAAGAATGTTAGAACTCGAGGCCTGCAAATTTCACCTTAACATGTCTCCAAACGTCCCCTTCCCCTCCCCCCACACTGCCACCAGTCTAAAGTAAGCCCTCATCACATCAAGCCTGGACAATATATTGTAACAGCCTGCTGATGGGTCTGCCTGACTCAAACGTCTTTCCACTCAGTCCATCCTCTAGTCAATCACTAAAGTGATTTTCCTAAAGTTCAGGTCTGACCATGTCACTCCCCTGCTTAAACACCAATGGCTCCCTATTGCTTCCAGTATTTTGAGCCCTGCCCAAAAAACAACCAAACAAACAACCAAACAAACTTAAAAACAAAAACAAAACCTTTCTTTGACATTGAAAGCCTCTTGTAACTTAGCCGCCTCCTCCTTTTCCAGTCTTCTTAAATTTTTCTCCTTGCCATGTACTTTTCAATCCAGTGGCACTGGCCTCCTTGACATTCCACAAACAAGACACTCCCATCTCCCAGCTCTTTTCTTGCTGTCTCTAGTGACTGGAATTCTCTTCCCTCTCTTCTCTGTCCATGGTCTTCCTTTAAGTCACAACTAAAATTTCCTTCTATAGGAAGCTTTTCTTTCTTCATCCTAATCTTTTCTCTTTCTTATTTCCTGTATGTAGCTTGTTTGTGCATATTTGTACAAATTTGTACATATTTGTTGTCTTCCCTCATCTGGTTACAAACTCCTTGAGGGTGGGGACTGTCTTTTTCTTTTTTGTATCCTTAGCACTTAGCACAGTGCCTGGCACATAGTAGGTGCTTACTCCATGTTTATTGACTGGTGTATTGGCTGTGGAAAAGAATTTAGAGAGCATTCAGTCTTATTCCTTTCATTCCTAATCATTCCACTTTACCACCTGCTGTCTTTATTTCCCTACATAACTTCATCCCATATAGTTTTTCTGATTGGTAGTTACTACCTTATTTTATAGAGGAGAAAACTAGATGACCCCTGAGGTGCTTTCCCACTCAGAAGGCCTATGATTCTTAGCCTCTCTTTATGTGCTTCACTATCTTGTTTCTTCTGAGTTACTGTGGTTGATGCTACTATGGGCTTAGTGTAGTATTGTCCCGGGGCAGATTTGTTCCACCTTTGTCACTTACCGATACCCTGGCCACATCCCCTGCCATTGAGCATGTGGGACTTTACGTAATCACACCTCCCCAAGTTCCTTTTCATGTCTTTGGTTTTGATCCCAGGGAGGAGTCTGACTTGTCCTAGCAGGGAATGAAGGACAGCCTTTAGTTTTTTGTTACATTTCTGATTTTTTTTAACAGGATAAGCCTCCTTTTCCCTATTGCCCCCATTCCCAAGATAGTTCTGTATAGACCTGAGGATTGAAATTTCCATAGTATAACAGCATTTGAAAGCTGAATTAAGGGAAAGGGGGTTTGAAGAGGAAGGGAAAAAAAAAAGAGAGATGTTCTGAGGCAGTTTGAGGCATGTATCAAGGCCACAATGCCTTTCATTTTCTGAAACAGCTGCTTCTTCATTTGACATTGCATTCAACTCAGCTTCCTTCTGTTTGGATCTATGTCAGACTTTGCAGTCATTGTCTGAGGGATTGAAACACTATGGTCTGGATATGCATTTTGAATAGGCTCATTGCATTTTCCCCTCACTGTCTCTTTCCCCTCTAAACGCAGCCTCCCAAGACTGAAGACCTTAGCAGAGCATTGAACTGGAGCAGGCTTGGGATTCCCTTCCATGCCTGGCTGACTTTGAGCTGGGTGATGCCTTGGATATCCCAGGTGGGCTCTATAGAGCCGGCCCCCTCAATTCAATTTGGGAAATTGGCTTGAGTCAATAGCTGCCAAACAGAAAGAAAAGACAGTATGGTAAGAAACGATACGTAGGAAAACAACAACAGCAGGTGGTGGAGTGGGATGATTATGGACAGAAGGAAGATGAATAGGTAGAGGACAGAAGTGAAATGGAAAGAGATGTTTTCAAAATGAACATTGGATGAGGAAAGGGGAGGGAAAATGAAAACCTTTTTTCCCATATTGTTTCTTGTCTGTAATCTCTCTCCTTTTCTCTGTACCTATTCATTATTTCCTTTTTAAGTGATGACCCTCCTCCTTTCATGGTGTTTGTTCTTATTTCTCACTCTCCCTCAGCATTGCATTTCTCTCTGGTTCCCATCACATTTGTGTTAATAGGGCACACAAGGAGTTGATCCTCCCAGCCCCATTCCAAATGCCAGAGAAGAATAAAGGCAGTCTTTTTAAACTACTTAGACATGTCTGAATCCAGAAAGTCTTACATTTTCTATAGCAGCTCTCTGAAGAGTTTAAAGTCTACTGAAATTAAAAAAAGAACAACAAAGCATTTTGAATGTAATTACAGTGGACAAAAGAGAATATACAACATATAGGAATTTGTGCTTTAATCAGAAGTTGGAGTAGATAGCCTCTAAGGTCCCAGCAAGCTAAATATATATACATGTATGTATGTATGTATGTATGTATGTATGTATGTATGTATAGGACTTTCTAGGTTTTATAATCCATGTCTCGTGTTCAGATGTACTTTGCTCCTTTAACATTTCATGATTATGAATTACATAATTAGCAGTTTGGGAGTTTTGATTCTTTCTGTTGTCATGTCTGCAAAATCATAGCCTTTGACTTTGATGGTCCAGAAGTATATCTCTTACTGTCATATCCAAAAAGAGATTTCTAACATTCTAGAATGTTTCTATGATCATATCTTCACAATGAAAAACATTTTAAATTTTCGGGAAATCAAGCTGAACAATTTTTTATACTTCATAAGTAATTGTGGGATATAAAAATATAAATATATAAAAATACATTTTTATATCTGGCTGAGAGCATGACATTAAAACAAAATACTATTTTATTTCTTAAGCTAAACACCAGGACCAAGGACAATAGAAATTATTAGAAATATAGCCTCGGTGCCATGTGAACATTGCCACTGCAATATACCTTGCATAATATATCTGATTTTTTTTCTAATGTGGTTCTCTGATTTCATCATTGTGGGGAATTCCTGATATGACTTCATTATATTAATAAAAACTTTAGTTTATAAAGGCCTATAAGGTTTATAAAAGCCTTAAGAAATAATAAGTAACTCATTTTTATTACCTCCACAGCCTTGTGAGTTAATTCACCTAGTGCAAATATAATTTTCCTTAACTTACATATGAAGAAACTAGTATTAAGAGAAGCTAAGTGACCTACCCAAAAGTCACACAGTTAGCAAAACAGTTTTCACAGGTAAACCTTGACTGATTATTAAAACAATGACTATTATTGCTCAAAAAAAGCTGGAAAGAAATCCTTTCATTTGGAATGCTTATACACAACGACCATGGTCCCCCAAAGCAGCCATAAAGATGTTTGATAGGGGAAAAAAGTTACCACATGGTATTTTTCTCAAGTAAAATAAAACCACAGACATTTAGGGAGAACCTTGTTTCACAAGCAAATGCATTGTAGAGTCAGTTCTCAAGTATTTAGACAGAAGGAAAATAGAGTATGATATCAAAAGGTGAAATATGAAGAGTTACTTGTAATAAAGTAACCCTCCCAGTTAAGTGCCAGCAGCCTAGAAAGGGCAATCAGAGGCTGGTGATCTGGTCTAGCTGTATTTCTTCCCATCTAAAGGACAACATATTATGAAACCTATTGAGACTCAAGAAGTATGTTTTTAGGACTCTTGCTAGGTCTGAGTGTCTTGTATTTACATTGTTCATTATCTTATCTTTGTGTGTTAGTTTACACCAGTATTGCTCCCACAGAAGCTTGCCATTTTGGCGTAACTCCCACAGAAAGTATTTCCTCTCTTTGTCCTCTGCTAGACCAGAATTCTTAGACTGAGATTCTTTCTGTCTGTTTTCTTCTGGGTAATTGGTGACTGTATTGGGTTTCTAACTTTATTCAGTCAGACTAGGAAGGGATGGTCACCACAGATGAAGACTGAGCTCAAATTAGTATGTCTCTTACCTGAGAATATCCTTCTTTAGTAGTCCTTATTTCTACTATATCAGTATAGCACATAAGGAAGACGTTAGCATGCTCACATAATATCTTGAATAAATTTGGCTACACTAAGTTGTACATATGTTTATGTGTGATACTCATAGGACCTATGGTTGAGAAAGATCTTAGAGATTATTCTCATCTTATATATGAGGAAATTGATGGATGGATCCGATATGGATTAGTTTGTATATGATTATATGGATTCTATATGAAAGTTTCTGAAAAGACTATTAACTGATTTTATATAAATACTTAACATAATGGTAAATATCAGAAATTTAATGAAGACCACATGGAAGATAGAAGTAGCATGTAGACAGTTTTGGCTTTGTGGCTCAATGCAGAATCTGCTAACTTCTTAGTCAGAAAATTACTCTTGAGAACTACTTAAATTGGTTGCATAATCCAAGCTTATGGGCTCTCCTACTTATCCCACTTAGATAATTCCTGGATATACAACTGTTGCTGTAAATCAGATGCTGATGTTTAGTTTTTGCAAAGTACTGTACATTCATTATTTCACTAGCATCACATGACAACCTTGTGGGATAGGTAATACCGTCCTTATTTTGAGGTTGAGTTGTTAAGTGGCTTGCCTATAGCCACACAGCTAGTGCCAGTAGAAGCATTTGAACCCAAGTCTTTCCTGATTATGGTCCGCTAAACAAATATAGACCAAACAGTTATTAAAAAAAAAGCAAATTATTGATTTCATGGTCAAAATAGGAGATAGAAGAGGGCTAAAGCAAGTCATGGAGAAATGACTAAGATCAATTTGTTACGAAAAATATAGTTTGTATATTGTGTATGTGTCTGTCTATGGAATCTCTTGATTGATGGTTTGTTGACTGTATTCACAAGTTCTAGACCAATTTCTTGTATTAATTTGTGCATTAAGGTATTCAGGTTTTTTTTTAAATTTTATCTGTCAGTGCCTTCTGAAAGATCTCTGATCCTTAAATTATCTGTGCATAGCATATCTTCAGGATCAGTGGTTTCACCTTGTATAGAATTATTGTGTTCCTATAATGCTGTTACCTTTTGTTACATTTCTGCCAAATTTTCCTCCACTTCAGTACTTTTGGATTCCAAGTCTTTAAATCTTTAATTCACTAATTTAGTGAGATTTTCCGTCATGGATTTAATCTTCCTTAGAATGCTAATTCTTTTGGAAAAGAAAAAATCTGTGTTGAATGCTGTATTGCCTTTATTGTCAATCTGATTTCTGTGTTAAATCAAATCCTAGTTTTTTGTTACATGAGATTTATTTCTCTTTTGAGCCATTCTGAGATTTCTTATTGTTACATCATTCTAGGGGTAGGTGTCATGGGAATCTGCCTTTTATCAGGCATTACTGGTTAACTACACTTCACAGACTATTTGCTAATCATAATTTGGCTTATCTGGAATATTATTCTTTTTCCTTCTAATATTTAGTGTTTGCTCTTTCAGTTTATCTGTTTGTGCATTGAACCTAATGTCTTTGTATCTTTGATATTTTGGCATTTTTTCTTGTATTCACTCTGACTTTTTCTTCTTCAAGTGGTACCACAGATACCTGAGGCGTGGCTGGAAGGCTGCCTCAGCCTCCTTAGATGGATCATAATTTAAAATTAGAGTCAGCAAAAAGTGGAATGGTCTTTGGGAAATAATGAGTTCCCCTCTCTAGAAGTCTTCACCTATAAGCTAGATGACCACTTTATCAGGAGTGTTGTAATGAATATTTCTGTTCATGTATAGTACTAGTTGAATAGATTTCTGACTTCTCTTCCAACTCTGTGCACCTCTCTCATCGTTAGCCCTCATGTCTGCTATCTGTCTGTCTGTCTCTCTCTCTGTAGGTAATTCTTGTGTCCACAGCTCTTAAATGATTCTGGATGATTCCTAGAGCCATAACTAGTGATTCTGGCACCTGGAATAAGCACCACAAAATACCCTCAGAACATACTTATGTATAAGCATCAGGTTTTTGTTTTTGTTTTGTTTTTAAGGGGTAGTATGAAGACATCAGATCTTAAGGCATTGGAGTCCCATAGGAAGAGAGATCCCAGGACACCATCCAGTAGGGGATAGGCAGAAACCCTGGGACACTAGCCTCCTCATTGTCAGGCAGGGCGACACTACTATATACTAAGAGGTTACCACTGGGGGAAGGGAACAGGTTAGGGAAGGGCCAGGAGGGAATTCCATGGGGATGATCTGGCTGAGGACTTACATCTAGTAGCTTTCTATTTTTAACTACTACTCTACCTTGCTAAGTAGGTACTAAACTCAGTGTTTCCAGTGATGTCAGGAGCCTCTAAATTCAGGTACATTAGGACAAGGCCTCCTCCCTCCCCCCCGAATTACAGCTCCAGTGGGTCCTCGTGTCTCTTGTTCATTGACTCTACTCCACAAGCCTGGGGACTTCATTATGTAATATTATACAGTGTGTTGTCACCAGTTCCTCTTGCAAGTACACAAAGTTCATGTTCACAAAGATAAAGGGAGAAAATGTGCACTTGCAAATCAAAGAAATAGAACTCATGTAAAATATTAGCACCTGTCAATGAGCAGCCCTTCTCCCAAAGCCCACATGCCCCAGTTACTTAGAGCCCTGCACTAGATTGGACTCCCAGCAGGCATTTCATCGTATCGTTCCTCAGCATGAATCCTGCTACAGCTCCCAGCATGCCTTGTAGATTCCTCCTGGTGTTCTCAGGTGCTCCCAGCAGGTGATATTGGGCAATGCTCTTTCTGCTGCTCCACATCAGTTAAAATTTTTCCATGTCACTTTCCAGTAGGTGGCGCCATCAGCCCTCTTAAGGAAATTTCTCTCAGTGTGACTCTTGGGAGTATTTAGTGGTTTCCCACCATTCCTATTCAGACTTTCAGGGACATGTCCTCCAAAGCTTCTCCCTCAACAATGGATCCCGTTCACCTCTGGTCTCCTGAAGAAGTTCAAACTGGAGTCAGTAAATTTCACAGATTTCATGGAGCTGGTCTTGGTAGGCAACTCTTGGTTGGAACAGAGAAACTCCAGAGGGCAGTGTATTTCCCACCACAGTAGCATTCCACATGAATCTAAAAGCTAATCAAAATAGAATAATTTATCCCCAGCACTCTCTTGAGCCCCTCGGGTCTTTCTGAGCTGGCAGTACAATATAGTAAGCACTTAATAATAATTTTATTCAAATTTCACAGGGCTACTTTCCAGGACACTCTATGTAGGGAGATACGTGGGGTAAGCCAACCACTTTCACAGTATTCCTGGAATGAAAAAAAAAAAACCCTCAACAACATAAAGTCTTTTACTACAATTGATTTTATAATTTATTCCAGTTCTCTTGTTTGCCAGTGGAGGTTAACTAAAATACAGGAGGTAAATGTTCTAGAGGGGGCTTGTCTAAATTTTGACTGGATTTCAAGACAAAGATCTATTAAGGGGGAAAGTAAATGCCAAAAATTCTATTAAACATCAGCATGACTAAATTAAGTCTTAACCATACAAAGCAACCCAGAGAAAAGAAAAGTTATCCTAATCTCAAAGAATTGGTAGAGGACAAGACTAAGATTATAGAAATTCGAAAAGGAATCAAATGCAGAAGGGTAAGAAGCTACAATAAAAAGGGTTATGTTGTTGTTCGATCATGTCTGACTCTTTGTGAGCCCATTTGTAGTTTTCTTGGCAAAGAAAATACTGGAGTGTTTGCCATTTCCTTTTCTAGTATATTTTAACAAATGAGGAAACTGAGGCAAATAGGGTTAAGTGACTTGCCCAGGGTCACACAGCTAATAAATGTCTGAGATCTGATTTGAATTCATGAAGATGAGTCTTCTTGACTCCAGGCCTGGCACTGTATCCACTGTACCACTTAGCTGCACACACGCCCCCCCCCCTTCCTGCCCCACAAAGGGTATTGTCTTGTAAACCCTTCCCTTCTCTTGTTCCTCCTCAACTATGATTGAGAAATAGAGCATTTATTAATGCTTACTGTATTCTGAGAGCTGTAACAAAAGCTGGTGATAGAAATATAGGCAAACAAACTAGTCCTTTCCTTCGAGAAGCTTACTTTACAACAGGGCAAATGCGTAAAGGGGAGCCAACAAAGCAGGAAGTACCCTCATGAGTCCAAATGGTTGCTGAGAAAAAGTCAATGGGTTGTGAGTGAGATGAAGCATAGCTAATGCCTCTCCTGAAATAGTGGCCCAGTCTGGGGATTAACAACTCAGGAGAATAGGACCTCAGGTCAGAGTTTTCTCCAGGGTGGATGGCAGCTGTCAGGGAGGAGGAAAAGTCCAGAAAGTGAGTTGTGGTGAGACTGTTAGCACAAGGCAGACGCCATGGCAGAAGGCCTGGGAGAGCACTTGGGGCAAGAACCATGACCTCCAGTATTCCAGTGGTTCCCAACAAATTTTGTTAGAATCCCTTTCAAAAACAACTCCAAAATGTGTTGTGAACCCCCCAGGTAGTTTTATACACTATCCACAATAATTCTTTTAGATTTATTTGTTAATTTCTTATAATAACTATAATGATAACCTTTTCTGCAGAAAGAAATCTACAATGCTTCAAAATGCACTTGCCTGTTGTCACAGAAGAAATATGTGTTTGTAACGTAATTGGGTGATTATTTACTGCCTAAGGGACTGTTAAAGAATTTTTAGTTTGACTTTGGTTCACAATGATGAGCCAAAGGTTTCACAAACCACTAAATAGGAAATGCTACACTCTAAAAGACTGAGACCTTTGCTAGCCTGAGAATAGTGTTTAAATTATATGCATAATGGAGTTAAGATTATTCAGTTTTTTAAAGACTGCCTTCATCTCTGGGAATTCTCCAGTTATATATATGATCAACTAGCTGTGTGTTTCCAATTGCATTTAGAAATAGGTAGAAGGAGAAAGAAATACAGTCTTGCCACAGACTGAAGGGCTGAAGGGAAAATGGAAAGTTTCAATAGACTTACCAGATTTTTTAACCTTGTTTGGGTCATAGACCCCTTTGGCAGCCTAGTGAAGCCTATAGACCTCTTCTCAGGATGTTTTTAAATGAATAAAATAAAATACTTAGGATACACAGGAAACCTAATATATTCAAATGTAAACATGCACAAACACACATGTGCACACATACACAAATATGTGTAACTGTATGTTGCTTGTATGTATGGATACATAAATGTGTATAGCTGCACAGTGTGCATAGGCACATGATAGTTGTGCACACACATATGTGTATACATACATACCTACAATCATATGTAAGTTCACAGACTCCAGGTTAAGAATCCCTATAGTAGAGTAAATGTAAATGAGCTCTCAACCCACCTATAATACTTTTATTAAATGGAGATAATTTGGACTTAGCCCAATTGGAGAAGTCATGCTAATATAAGTATGTCTTGTAAAATAGCAGAATTTTGAGAAGCCTAATAAATCTGGAAAATAGGATGGAATACCTTGTAGTCACAAGCTAGATTCTCTGACACCTCTAGAGGAGCATGGCATTCAGTGACCTCTTGGTTAGTCTTTTGTCTGCTTAGACAAAATGAAAGACTAAAGGACCAGGAAACCGTTGTAAGCTAATCTTGAAAAAATCTTGGGATCACAAGATCATAGATTTAGTGTTATAAGGGATCTTGGAGTTCATTCAGTCTCTCTCATTGTACCGATTAGAAAATTGAGGCTTAGAGCCAAGAGCTACTCAGATAGGCAATGACAGAGGTGGAAATTGAATGCAGCTCCTCTGACCGTACGTCTGGGCTTTTCTCATGACAATACATTTATTCAATAAGCATTTGTTAAGGTACGTACTGTGTGCATGCAGTGCACTGTGGTAGGTGCTGAGGGAAATACCAGTTTTAGAGTGAAGTCATAGCTCATTGCTTCATAGAGCTCATGGTCTGCTAGTGGATGAAGATACAAATATGGTTTATTATGAATTATAATAAATTTGCATTATTTCCTAGGTAGGGTGCTGGGAAGATGCAAAACAAAGTGTTGTATAGCATCTGAGAGAAGTTATAATGAACTTGGAATATCAGCAGAAGCTTCGTGTAGAACGTTGTTGTTCAGTGGCTTCTCTGACCTAGGAAAGGAAATTACAAACCCCAGTTTCAGAGAATCAGTGATGCTGCCCATGCCCTGATGGAGAGGTGATTGGGTTAAGATATGGAATGAGATATATGTTTTTGGACATGGTCAATGTGGGAATTTCTTATGCTTGACTATGCATATTTAAGGTCCTTCCTTCCTTCTTTCCTTCCCCTCTTCTCTCTCTTTCTCTTTTTCTCTCTCTCCCCTACCCCTCCTGGGGGTAGGAGAGAAAAAAATTTCTTTGTTAATTGAGAAAAGTAAAATTGCATTAATAAAAAAGTCTGGTTCTGTTTGCACATCTAAGTACTATTGGTCAACTGTTAAGATTTTTAAATATTCTGAACAATGTCAGTCCGGCTTAAGTACAACTCTGTGTTTGCGTGGGTGGTAGTCATCTGTCTGGATAAGTCTTGAGAGGGTTTCATGTCTTAGATAATAATAATAGCTAATGTTTATATAGCACTTACTATATGTCAGATACTGTGCTAAGTGCTTTATAATTATTATTTCATTTAATACTCACAACAACTCTGGGAGGTAGGTGTCATTATTATCCCTATTTTGCAGATGAGGAAACTGAAATTAAATAACTTGCCAAGTACACAACTAGTAAGTGTCTGACTTCGAATCTGAACTCAGGTCTTCCTTCTTCCAGGCTCTGTACTGTTTCCACTGAGCCACCTAGCTGCCCCCATGCCTTGGGAAAACAACAGATTTTTCTATAATTATCAGGCTGACAAATAGCTCGCTTGGTATCCAGAGCAGGTCTTTATTGAAAATCAGTTCTCTTCTCTCTCTTGATCATCACTCCTCTCCTCCTCTTCTTCAGACCCTTGCTAGATGATTCCTTACCTGGTAATTTATGCATCTTGACTTTTATCATTTCTTGGAGAACAGTCAACTGCCACTTCCTCTTTAGTCCACCTCGCTCCATCTTCTTTACAAAGAGAGGCAAATCTATTTGTCCGCTTGTTTTTAGCCCTTTTCATTTGCTGTATGCCTATTTTTTCACATCTCTTCCTCCACTGTGTGACATTCTTCTAGTGGCTAACCTCCTGATACAGGTTAAGCTTCCTCTTGCACATTTCAGATCTTTTTTTTTTCTTCTTTTATTGTAGCCCTACTTAAAAAAAAAAGAAAAAGCAAAGAAAAGAAAAAGAAAAAAAGAAAAAAAATAGGAACACATCATTGACTCTGATAACCTGCAGTTTTGAGAGCTGTTTGTTGGATTCCTCCTTATTCCCTTCTTGGAATGAGGTCAGACTGCATTCAGAAGAAAGATACCCATCACTTTTCTGTGGCAGAAAGTTACTGAAATATTAATCTTGCTCTTCATACTGATTGAGAATTTTATGTATTTTTTAAGTACTTGCAGGTGCTTACACTTTACCTCTACACGCTTGTTAAGAAGTTTACAGCCTCTTATCAATCAATCAGTAAATATTTATTAAGCACCTACTATGTGCCACACTTAAGTAGCCCTCCTACTTAGATCTCTTCTCTGTTTCACCAATTTGCACTATGCTTTAATTGCTTCTACCTATTTCTTTACTAACCAATTTGTTTCAGTTAGTTTTTCTTACTTTCTTTGCCTTGCCAATTAAGTTTTCCTTTTTCTCATCTTTAAGTTCTTCTCCTTGAGTCTTGCTCTTCAGGTTTTGCATCAGCCTTCTTCCAAGTCCTACTCTTTTAAACTCATGATTATAGAAGCCATAATTAAAATGTGGACCTGGAGATTAGTCTTCTCCAGAATTTCCTCACCTTTTCCCAAGAGTTTTTCCAAATTGCTCATCTACAAATTTAATGTTTATCCTTTTTAATGAGTTCAAACTCCTCCAAATAACCTACACAACTTCCTTCTTACTTAGCTGTAGTCTTTCCTTCTTTTTCATTCCTTCTCTCTCAACCTTCTCCTACTGAAGCTAAAGGTAAATACTGATTTCTTATGATCACTTCCTGGATTATGATATTCAAGTGGATAGAGGGCTGAATAAGACATTGTGATACAGTGAAAGGAACATTGGATTTCTAGTAGGAAGAAGTTCTGTTCAATCCTCTGCCTGCTATTTACTGAGTGACCTTTGATAGATCACAAACTCTGGGCCCTCATTTTTTTAACCTATAAAATGAGAGGTTTGGCATAATGGGTAGAGTTTGAGATTTGGAGTCAGGAAGACCTGAGTTTAAATCTTTCCTAAGATATTTACTAGCTGTTTGACCCTGGGCAAGTCACCTGAACTCCCTAAACCTCTGTTTTCTCATCTATAAAATGCAGAAAAGAATAGCACCTACCTCAGCAGGTTGTTGTGAGAGCCAAATACCATAATATATGTAAAGCGCTTTGCAGACCATAAACTTGATACAGAAATATGCATCTTCTTACTATTTAAAGTCCCTTCCAGGTCCAAATACCATGAATTTTGTTTTATAGAGAGCGTGTCAGGAATGTATACTGTATGAGAAAGAATACTATTGCTGGAGGTCTCTCTGTTGGAGGTTTATTAACTATAGTCCATATCAGGCCACTTGGGGCCATTTTGTAATTCATTATTACCCCTCTCCTTTAGGTTTAAGACCCCTTAAGTGCTTTATTTGCTTTCAGAGAGTAAAGCACTCTTCTCCAGGCTCCAGTCTGTGTAGACCTTTGGGTGGCTGTTTCCTTTGTGCTGAAAGTACAGGAGGGATAGTTTTTGATAGCCCAGCTGACAGAAACAGAAAGGTAGATAGGTATGGCAAGTCTGAAAATAAGTTTGGAGATTTTGTGTTGCTTTTTGATGGGCAGTGTTCCACTTCATGGTAGTTGCCTTGCTCTGTGGCAAGCTCAGATCAATACAGAAAGTGAAATCAGATTACAGGCTGCCTCTTTGGGGGAAGTTAAAACTCCTCTAGAATAACCCTGTTTTTCAACAGTCATGTATGTAAAGAAGCCATTTCCTGATTATAGACCCCAGAAGCAAAGATGGAGAAAATGGGTGGGCAAATTTCACTGCCTTGCCCCATCCTGCATTCACCAAAGAACCCATTTTAACTTTAAGTTTCAAATATCTGATTAAGTTCTAATTAGAACATAAATGCTTGGCCACATGTATTTATACACACATACACACATGCATATATACATATACATATATATATATATACACATATACATATATATATATATATATATACAGATAGATACATCTAGAGTACCATACAGTATATAGTATAGTACCATATCTATCTATCTATGATACGTGTATGTGTGTGTATACACAAAACTAGGTGGAACAGTGGATAGTAATAATAGCAAGCATTTATATAGTGTTTTAAAGTTCTCAAAGAACTTTATATGTTAACTCATTTGATTCTCACAACAATCTTAGGAGGTAAGAATTATTACTATTCCCATTTTACAGATGAGGAAACTGAGGTAGACAATGATTAAGTGACTTGCCCAGGGTCACACAGCTAGTAGTGGCTAAAGCAGGATTTGAATTCAGGTCTTCCTGACTCCAGGTCCAGTACCCTATTCACTGTACTACATGGTAACAATAATATACATATACATATGCACATATGCAGACACATACACACACACATATACATATACTATATATATATATATATATATATATACACATATATGTAAATAACTGTAGCTGACCAATATTTTTATAGCCCTTTAAAGTTTATAAATCAGCCCTGAGCTTGAAGAAGAGTAGAGGTTTGGAGGTGGAGCCAAGATGGCACAGGGAAAGCAGTGACTTGCTGGAGCTCTCCCCCCAAACCCCTCCCAATACCTATAAAAATGGCTCTTAACAAATTCTAAAGCAGCAGAACTCACAAAAAGACAGAGTGAAACAAATTTCCAGCCAAAGACAGCCCGGATGGTTGATCGGAAAAGTGTACCCCATTGGGCTGGGAGAGGAGCGCAGTTTGGCATGGGCGCACAGGCCGCAGCAAACCAGGAGGAGGTCTCAGAGGACTGAATCGTGGGCAGCTGTGCCGGTTTCCAGACTTCTCAACCCATGAACGCCAAAGACAACTTGGAAGGTCAGTGGGAAAAGTCTGTGACTGTGGTAAGAGAAGAAACTAGGTCTCAACCGCAAGTCCCGAGTGCAGGCCGTGGCTGCCTCCTGAGCTTCCGGGCCCACAGACTGAGGGGGAATCGAATGGTTGATCAGAGAGGGATTACAGGGATCTCTTTGCCAGTGCTGAGGCAGGAATCTCTTGCTTTACCGGTACTTGGATCTGGGTCACAGTTCTGAGGGGCAGTCCTGGGGCGAGGAGGAATGCTGCTGTGATGAAGCTTCTTGTGTTGGTGGAGAGAAACCACCTTGCCCCTTATCATAGCACCATGGAAGAACTGAAAATTTTCAGGTCCCTAGAAGTATCTCTGAAAACAGCCGTACAACCCCTGAAGTTTGGGACAGTACATTCTCCACATTGGAAACAGACTTTTACCTTAACAGAGTTTAAAACTCAAGTAATTGGCCGCGATCATGAGTAAGCAGCACAAAAGAATCAGACTATATTATCTTACTTTGGTGACAAAGAAGATCAAAACATACAACCAGAAGAAGACAACAAAGCCAAAGCTCCTACATCCAAAGCCTCCAGGAAAAATATGAATCAGTCCCAGGCCTTGGAAGAACTCAAAAGGGATTTTGAGAAGCAAGTAAGAGAAGTAGAGGAAAAACTGAGACTTTTGCAAGAAAATCATGAAAAACAAGTCAACAGCTTGCTAAAAGAGACCCCCCCAAAAATGAAGAAAATAACACCTTAAAAAATAGCCTAACCCAAATGGCAAAAGAGGTCCAAAAAGCCAATGAGGAAAAGAATGCCCTAAAAAACAAAACTGGCCAAATGGAAGTCCAAAAGATTACTGAAGAAAATACTTCCTTAAAAATTAGAATAGAGCAATTGGAAGCTAGTGACTTAATGAGAAATCAAGACACTGTAAAACAAATCCAAAAGAATAAAAAATTAGAAAACAATGTGAAATATCTCATTGGAAAAACAAATGCCCTGGAAAATAGATCCAGGAGAGAGAATTTAAAAATTATTGGACTATCTGAAAGCCATGATCAAAGAAAGAGCCTAGACATCATCTTTCAA
This sequence comes from Vombatus ursinus, assembly GCF_900497805.2. Lineage (NCBI taxonomy): Eukaryota > Metazoa > Chordata > Mammalia > Diprotodontia > Vombatidae > Vombatus > Vombatus ursinus. The sequence continues at coordinate 10,644,650 of NW_020954642.1, forward strand.
GAAATTATCCAGGAAAACTGTCCTGATATTTTAGAACCAGAGGGCAAAATAGAAATTGAAAGAATCCACCGATCATTGCCTGAAAGAGCTCCCCAAAGGGAAAACTCCTAGGAATATTGTAGCCAAATGCCAGAGTTGCCAGGTCAAGGAGAAAATATTACAAGCAGCCAGAAAGAAACAATTCAAGTATTGTGGAAACACAATCAGGATAACACAAGATTTAGCTCCTTCTACATTAAGGGACTGCAGGGCATGGAATATAATATTCCAGAGAGCAAATGAGATAGGAATACAACCAAGAATCACCTACCCAGCAAAACTGAGTATAATTCTGCAGGGGAAAAAATGGTCATTCAGTGAAATAGAGGACTTTCACGCATTCTTGATGAAAAGACCAGAGCTGAATAGAAAATTTGATTTTCAATCACAAGACCCAAGTGGAACATGAAGAGGTAAACAGGAAAGAGAAAATCATAAGAGACTTATTATGGTTGAACTGTTTAAATTCCTGCATGGAAAGATGATATTTGTAACTCGTGAGACCTTTGTCAGTATTAGGGTAGTTGGAGGGAAAAAATTATATGTGTGTGTGTGTGTGTGTGTGTGTGTGTGTGTGTGTGTGTGTATACACACATATATATAGGTAGATAGATAGATAGATAGAGGGCATAGGGTGAGTTGAAAATGAAGAGGTCATATCTGGAGAATAAAATCAAGGGGTGAGAGAGAATTATACTAGGAGAAGGAGAAAGGGAGAGATAGAATGGGGTAAATTACCTCACCAAAAAAACAAAAACAAAAACAAAAGAAAAGGCTCTTACAGTGGAGGGGAAATGGGGGAAGGTGAGAGGGAATGAGTGAATCTTATTCTCATAGAATTTGACTTAAGGAGGGAATAACATACATACTCAATTGGGTATGGAAATCTGTCTTACCCTATAGGAAAATGGGAGGGGGGAAGGGGACAAGAGAGTAGGGGGATGATAGAGAGGAGAGAACATTGGGAAAGGGGATAATCAGAAGCAAGTACTTCTGAGGAGGGTCAGAGTCAAAAGAAAGACTAGAATAAATGGGGGGTATGATAGGATTAAGTGAAATAGAGTTAGTTTTTCACAGCATGTCTACTATGGAAGTGTTTTGCATAACTGCACATATATAACCTATATTGAGTTGCTTGCCTTATCATTGAGAGTTGGTGGGGAGGGAGGAAGGGAGAAAATTTGGAACCCAAAGTTTTAAAAACACATGTTTAAAAAAAAGTTTTCATATGCAACTGGGAAATAAGAAATACAGGAAATGGGGTACAGAAATCCATCCTGCCCTACAGGAAAATTGAAGGGGAAGGGGTTAAGAGAAGGGGTAGGGGAGAGATAGAAGGGAAGGCAGACTAGGGGAAAGGGTATTCAGAATGCATGCCAGCTTGGAGTGGGGGGAGGAGCGAAATGGGGTGAAAATTTGGAACTCAAAATCTTGTGGAAGTAAATGTTGAAAACAAAAAAAATAAAAGTTTATAAATCACCTTTCACAGATGATCTCATTGGATTGTCACATCAACACTGTGATTCAATTACTGAGCATATCAGAGCATAACCATAGATTTAGAGCTTGAACGAACATTACATGCCACCTGGCACAGCCACTTCATTTCAAAGGTGAGGAAACTGAGGCACATGAAGATTTAGTACCCGATAGAAAATCATGCAGCTGATAGGGAGCAGAGCAGGGATTGAAGCTCAGCCCTTCTGGCTCCGAAGCCTTTCCGGTATGTTCCGGTAGAAGGAAAACTGGAGGTTCAGAGAGAGGAGGTGGCTTTCCTGTGGTTACATGTATCAGAAGTATCAGAATCTCTATTTGACCCCAAGTCTGTCCTAATGCTTCATGTAGCCTCTGAAGATGATGGGGTGGGGAGAGTCAGTGGCCAAACAGAAGAGGAGAATTCTAATGAGACCCAAAGAAGCCAAAGAGTCCTCTTAATCAAATCCGCCATTCTTCTGGTTGCTCCAACTACCTCATGCCCTCCTCCTTTCTCCAGATATCTCAGTGGTTTGGGTAGGGTCATTCAATCTCTTTCTTGTAATATTTCTCTTTTTTTCCTGTAAGAAGGAAAGATAAGCACATTTAAAAAGAGAGTACAAAGGGGCTTCATATATGTTAGTGGAATAATTATTTGAACCCATCGGTGCTATTTAAAGATTTGGATAAAAGCTTTGCTCATGGGAACCAATATGTGAGAGTGGCTCAAAACTCCCTTTCCTATACTGTAACTATCTGCATAACCAACAGGACACTGTGTCAGTTTGGGATGAATTAAATTTTTCAAAGAGAAGGCTAAGACAAGAGCAAGGGATTATGGAGCATCATAATGAAGTGTTGAGTTCTGCCACTCTGCATCTATGCCGATGAATAATTGGCAGCTTGTGGGGGTTTTAATGATTTGTCCAATTATAAATGCTTTGGAAAAAAAATAGAGAGCATATTAGTGGCAATTGCTATACTGCAGTTGAGTGAAAAAAAAAATCATTAAAACCTCACACTTATTGCTATTGGTTCCCTGAAGTTTTCTGATCTGAAATAGGAGTAACCTTTTCTCTTGCTCATTCTCAACCCAAAATAATATTTGAAATGTTCCCAATACCCCTATTCCATCATGAACAAAAAACTCGTCCTATGTAAAAGGAATTCAAATATTAATTTCATTTAACTTTTAAAGTAATAAACCCCTTGAAATGCCCAATCTTTGAGATGTTAAACTCTCTTTTGTGTTATATACTGAATACTTGTGTTAAATCACACCAAATTTCTCCTAAGGCTTAAAGTAGCTAGCATTTATACAACGCATTAAGCTTCCCAAATATTATCTCTTTATCCTCACAACAACCCCGCATAGTAGGTGCTATTATTTTACTGATGAGTAAACAGAGTCAGAGAACTGTTAAGTGACTTGCCCAGCATCACACATTTAGTTAAGTGTCAGAGGTCAGATTTTAACTCATGTCTTTTAGAATCCAAATCTAACACTGTATCCACTGTGCTGCCTAGCTGCCTAATTGTAAGCATATAGAGAAGTGAATCTGCATTTGCCCTCAATTTAATAAAATTCTCAGGAGAACTGGCCTAAGATGGCTTTCTTATATGAAGCTGGGATATGATTGTTGAGCTTGTACTCTGAGATTCTCTTCCTTGGGCCTCTTTTGGGGAGCATTAACATCTGTAATATTCAGTTGCATCCTGGTCTTGCCTTGTGCATTCAGACATAATTGCTTCCTATGAAGGAAATTCTGACTGTGGCCAAGAACAGTCTATAGTTAGGACTCATTTGGTGGATTATGGAAAGATGAATTTCTATGCCAACACCTAGTATCATAGAGTTATGCTGTAAGTGACCAACAGTTTTCTAGCATTTTCTGGTGCTAGAAAATAAAGCACCATCCATAATTCATTTCGTTCAAATATTCATTGAGAATGATGAATTGTATCAACGGATTGCTTAAGCCCACTTACTTTGAATTCTAGCCTGATTCTTTTCCTTTGTTTCCTGTTTGCCCTTTAATGTCTGAAAGCTGCTATTGGCCAACCTATTCCTCTGGTCCTTTAAATATTGGTCCTCTATTTGCTTAATATTTAATGATTACTTCTTTAGTAAAAAGTTCTTTTGTCTTGGAACCTACCTCCTACATCTGGCTCTTCATGAACTGACTCTTTGCCACAGAAGCTTATTACTAGGCTATTACCTTAACTTGGCTGTTTACTTGGTACCAAATCTGAAAGACTTTAGCTATTGCTATGGAGAACTTATGGTGCAGTCTTTGGGAAAGGTCAACCCATGGGTCCAAAACAAGAGGGGATCTGAGGGAATAGCACCAATATACACAGAGTGTATTATAAAGATAGACGAGAAAGAAGAGGAGAAGGGGAATTTCCTTCTACAAGGGGAAGAACAATTTAAGAAGGACCCAGGCTCAATCATTCAGTTAGTCAATAAGCATTTATTAAGAACCAACTATGCAACAAGGCTTGTGCTAAGTTTTGGGGATAAGAAAGAAAAGAAAAGAAAAGGAAGAAAGAAAGAAAGACAGAAAGAAAGAAGGAAAGAAAGAGAAAGAAAGACAGACAGACATGAGAACTCTTGAGCAGGGCATGAAATCTCTTGAGCAGGGCTGAGTTGTGAGGATACAACCTGGAAGGGATTCATTCAGGACAAAAAAAATGTAAAGAAAGACAGAAACCTCTTTTCCCCATGTGTGCATAGAAAACCAGGGCTAAGATTTAAATCTTCTCTTACTTTGAGTTTTATACTTTGTGCTTACTACTCTAGTAACCAACTTTTCATTTGTCAAATTAAGCCCCTGTCTGATTCCTTTTAATGATTAGCCGTAGATACTCCTTCAAACTCAGGCAACAGAATGGCAAGGAAATAGGTGCTTACTTGTATAGAGTGAAACGATCTGACTCTGGAAGGCTGTAGTAGTTGAAGGGATCATGGCATACTTCACTTAGAAAATACTACTTGATCTGATTCTTAAAGGAAAAGAGGCTGAGGTAAGGAGGAAATGCATTCCAGGCATAGGGAATATCCAGTGCTAAGGCACTGTAATGGGAAATGGAGTATCACATGTAAGGAAGCAGCCTGGATTGTAGAATGTGGAATGGGGAATTGTGTCCACTGAGGTTGGAAATTTAAGTTGGTGCCAGCTTATTAAGAATTTTAAAGCTAAATAGAGCAATTTATACTTGATTCCAGAGGTATTAAGAAGCCACTGGAATTCATTATTTAGGAGATAGACATGGTTAGATCTGGGCTTAGTGAAAGTCTACTTTGACAGCAAAATGGAAGGTGGACTCTCAGTGGAGAGGCTGTAGGCAGGGAGACCACTTAAGCAATCATTGCAATAGTCTAGTTGAGAAGCAATAAAAGCCTGAACTGAGGTGGTAACTGTGTGAGTAGAGGGAAGGAGTTAGATGGGAGAAATGTTTTAGAAGCAGAAAAAGCATGATTTGTGATTGGCTAGGTGGAGTGACAGAGTGTGAGGGATAACTCCAAGGCAATAAACCTGGGAGACAGGAAAAATGGTAGTGTTCTTGATATGCCATCTTCTTCATTAGAAAGTAAGCTACTTGAGGACAGGGGTTATTTTATTTTTCTTGGTGTTCCTATGCTCATCAAGGTATAGCTCTTTTAAAACACTTGATTGTTTGACTGATTTTGCTCATTTTTATAGGACTTTCATTTGATAGTTTAAAAAAAAAGTAGTGATAGCAGTGAGTTAGTCGATAAATGTTAGGTACATAAGTACCTACTATATGCCAGGTACTGTGCTAACTTCTGGTGATACAAAAGAGACCTTATTATCCCTATTTTACATATAAGGAAACAAAGGAAGACAAATGTTAAGTGACTTGTCCAGGGTTACACAACTTGTAAGTGTCTGAGGCTGCCCTCAAACAGTTTATTCTCTAAAGAGGATAGCAAACAAGGTCTGTATTCTACTTCCTTCGAAGATTTGTGATTTCACTCTTCCTCCAGGTAAAGTGACTATGTAAGTGACCCTGTGACTCGAGACCAGCCATTTGAAATCAGTTTGATTTTTATTTCCATCTCTTTCTCTCTCAGGTGTTAAATCATTATTATTTAACGTTCATGTAATGGTTGCTTTTTGAGGTTTTTGTTTTTCCTTTTTTTCCCCCACAGTGAGGGAAACATTGAGATGCAAAATGTGAGGGTGGCTCACTGCATGTACCGTATGTTGTATTCAACCTTAATGGGCTCTTATCAATATCTGAAGTGTTTATGGTGTGAGAATAATAATGTTGTTCCCAGATCCTCAAGGTTTACATTTTTACTGTTTAAATTTGCAAACATAATGATGCTTCATACTGTAGGTTCTTTGCCTTTGGCATCTGGTATACAATGGCAAAATGAAGAGAAAAAATAAAATGCATCCGCAACAGAGTGGCATTGATGTTTGTGAGAAAATTTCCAGGAGTATACCTCGTTTGTCAGGTCTACCTGACTACCAAAATTTCCACATTATTTGGATGTTGTTCCTGCCTAGGATAATTTCACCTTCAACATCACGTATCACTAACATGATGTTTTTATCCAGTTATTTTCTTCAGCTGACAATTGGGAATAATTTCTGACCCTCGTTGACTCCTGTTTTCAGAGTAAATAAACCATTATAAGTGCCAAATGACATTACTAAATATTTAATTATGATTTTAAGGGGTTTTTTTGAATCGAGAAGTAATTATTATGTACTAGAGCATTTCAGACAGTAATTTTTACGTATGAGAAAATAACCAGCTAGAAATCTAATGTCCCTGGACTCACTTTTCTCATCTATAAAATGGAAGGTTGGACCAGATGATCTCAAAGGTACCAGATAGCTCTAAAATTCTAAGTTCTGTGGTCTTTTCCATACTTAATATTCTATGATCTAAATTCTCCTTTTAAAGTAGTCTAACATTTTATGGTCCAAGGTTTAATTTTAAGCTAATTTACTATGAAAGCACTGCAAACTTGTCTACCAAAATCCTCATTAAGGGATAAGAATGGTTCTTCTAGTGACTGGAAAGTTAAGATTTCACACTGAGTTTTGCATTTAATTTTTTTTTTTACATTTAATTTAATTTACAAAGTGTAGTTAAAATTTCTATTGTTTTCCCAGGAATACCCACCACATAAAATGTGACAATTTATATAGCTCAACTCACAAGCCCCTCAAACTTGTTGTTTCATCTCCCTTAATTCAGACACATCACCAGGATAGGAGTACCAAGGCTTTGCCCTCAGAGGTCAAAATCTGGGGAGGAATGCATGTTTTCTCCCTGTGATGGACCTCTGGCTCTCCATGCCTATGTTTCTGTGAGCCCCACACTGCCATGTACCATGTGAGCACTCATGTTTCATCACTCAATTCTAGACCACCATGCTCAGGGTCTGGTCACTGTGGTACTGGTGTTCCAACTTCCTTCTCCCATGCCACAGCCATATCTTCTTCCATACTACCTCCATCCACTTGTTTCCTCCTAGATATTGGGCATTCTTTTGTCATTATTAGCCTTGATGCAGACCCCCTGAGTTCTGAACTCACATTCAGACCTTCTGGGGTGTGACTATATTCATTTAGGGTTGACTATGCTGAGGACTCATGCCATGCCTTTCATGATACTTCTCCCATTCATGGAGAAGAAACTTAGGGTTTCTGCTTCCTCTTATAGAGAGCATTGCCTTCGAAAGTCTCTCTTCCAATAATATCTTATGTTTTGATGTACCCCTTCTGCTAAAAAAAATGACCAAATTTGACCAGGTTACCACAATTCATGGTTATTGATCTGCTTTCTTAGTATCTATTTAAACATTTCTAAGTGCTGAACTGTGGTGTGTATGTATAATGCTTATATATGTATATATATGCATACATATGCATACATATATATGCATAATATAAATATGTATATTAATATGCTTGAGAAAGTAGGATTATGCAGTTTCTTGGACTGAGATTTAAGCTGTAACTGGGCTCCACACACAGGCATAATTTAAATGCATCTGCACTGTTCCTGATAGCACCATAACTTCCTGCTCACCATCTGAATATTAAGCTGTTTGTAAGTAAAAGCATCCGTTTTGCCTCCATAGTCCAATACTGCATAGGAAGCAAAAAGCCTGAACCAAGCTGGGTCCTGGCCACAGTATGCCACTGTGCTGATAAGTGAGCTTCAGAGTTCAGGACCCAAGGCTTTTGGGGGAGGAAGTGCTGGATCATTTGTGAAAGGGTGAAGGATCCATTTGTGAACAAAAATAGCATCGGAAACAACTGCTGATGAACCAGACCATGGATGCCTATGCTAATGAAGCAGTTTGAGAGTGTTGCCTTCCCAGTTGGGGTAGAGGAATAGTTGGCAAAGTGGCCACTAATTACTCATATGTAGTAAGCTTTTATTTTTTCCTTCCATGAATGTTGATGTAGCTTCCCACAGATGCTAATCCTAAATATACTTGCCAGAAGTTTTCCTTGCTGACATTATCAGCTTTCACTTTGGGGATACCTGATTTGGGCTGAATCTGAAAATATCTGAGTCTGAAACATAGAACAGAATTCAGTTCATTTCAACTGCAAATGTTTATCAGACACCTACAATGTGCAGCTCACTATGCTAAACACTGGAAGAGAAAAAACAGAAGATTAAGTAAAGTATAATATCTTCCCTCCTGGGTTTTATAAGAGGAGTAGAACTTTGGAGTGGAAAGAGTGAGAAAGACCTTGCTTCATGACTTGGCTTTGGGATGTATGAGGCTGTAATAACTTGGCCAAATTACTTAAGCTTTCTAAGCCTCACTTTCCTTATCTCTAAAATGGGGATAATGTGTCTTGAACGTCCTATTTCACAGGAGCTTTGGAAGGGAAATGCTACATAAATCTTAATATAGTATGTCAATTTCAGCATTTATTACATGCTTGTAAATAATCTTGCTATGTAGTGTGGTAGAAGTAAATAGAAGGCAAAGGACACATACATATATAATTATATTACAAAATAGAAGAATACAAATCTACAAGATATATGTAAAATTAGTTCTATGTGAGTTAAGTGGATGTGGAGAGTCATTCCATCTCAAGAAGACTGAGGAAGTTTACATGAAAGAGACAGCATGAGAGACATATCTTGGAAAGTGAGCAGGATTTAAACAGGTAATATTGAGGGCCACATAGGAAACATTAGAGGAATAAAGACTGATAACAAACAAAAACCTGGAGGCAGGATAGCACTAAGAACATACAGAATATAGTAAATATTAAATACAGTTTGGCAGGAACACAGTGTGCATTAAAGGGAAATGTGCGAGGTAAGGCTAAGAAGTTAGGATGATACCATATTGTGGAGTGACTTTGAATGCCTTACTAAAGAGTTTGAACTTCATAGTAATGAAGAGCTACTGATCATATCCATGCATAAAAAAATTAACATGAGAGTAGTATAGAGGTTGAATTGGAATTCAGAATAACAGTATTACTGACAACAGTTAGAACACTTCTGCAGTGGTCCACGTGGTTGATAATAAAGATCTATTTTAAGATGGCAGTTGTTTGTTTGGTTGTTATCCTTCATTCTCAAAGAGGACCAAAATGACCTCATTATGCTACAGTCAGGTTACAGTGTGTCTGACTGTGACTGATCAGACCAATACGAGCTCAAAATGCCATACCACAGGTCAGGCACAAATAGTCTATGTGAACTTTTGGGGTGGGTTCTCTAAATTTGTGCATCTCATGTTTCTTTTGAGCTACTTCAATCCTGCTTTGGGGGATGGCAGTAATAAAAATAGAAAAGAGGGGTTGAATGTGCAAGATATTATGGAGATAGAAACACCATGAATTTTTAGTTAATTGATTATGAGAGGTGGATGAGAGAGAATAGCAAAACCTTAATCATAAAAAGCATCACATTTCACAGGAAGATATTTGTTTTCATATCACATATATATGCATATGTATACACATAGGTATATATTTGTATATATGTATGCATTTATATATGTATATGTATATGTATATATGTGTGCATATCTTACATATGTATTTACACCCTTTATATATTCATATACACACATAAATATATATGTATGTGTATATATTTCATATCTATATTTTGGGGGTCCATATTTGGCTGTTGGTTTGAAGCTTAGGAGTATTTGCATAACATTTTTTAATATATTATGAAAAATTGCAAAAATACCTGGGGAAAAGTCACAACATATTTCATTTTCTTGCACATCTGTTAAGAAAGTGTCTCTTCAGTGTGGCTGACATTCTTCAATTCTCCATGCCCCAAAGCACCATTCCCCAAACTTTCATAAACACAGCAGCAGTCCCCTTCCTTACAGCATTCACAGGAAGCAAACAACCAAAAGAACACTTTGTATTTCCTTTCCTTTAGAAAGTTTTACAAATATGAGTTCACCTCTAAACAGTGTATACCCTTTGATCCACTGATATCAATACTAGACTTATAGTACAAAGAGATCAAAGAAAGAGGGAAAAAAAGACCTACATGTCCAAAAATATTTATAGCAATTCCCTTTTGTAACGGTAAAGAACTGGAAACCAAAGGGGTTCCCATCAGTTGGAGAATGGCTGAAAAAATTGTGGTATATAAATGTCATGAAATCGTGTTGCATCCAAAGAAATGAGGGAAGGACCTGTTTCAAACAAACCTGGGAAGTTGTATGAACTGGTACAGAGTGAAGTGAGAAGAACCCGGAGAACAATTTATATGATTAACATCATTGTAAAACAAAACCAAAACCCAAGTAATGAAGACTTAAAAACACTTATCAGTGTGAAGACCAAAGAAGGAACACAGTTCCCACCCCTTGACAGTGAGGTGATAGACTCTAAGATCAGAATAGCATGTCTGTTTTCAGACGTGGACCATGTAGGGATTTGTTTTGCTTGTATATGCGTATTTGATAAGAGTTTTGTTTTTCTTTCTTTCAGTTGGGACAAGGAGTTGGGAAAGGAGGGGGACAAATTTAAAATAAAGAGATCCATTGAAACATTTTAGGTTGCATAGAAAAGAACAAAAAAATAGGTCAGTGGGAACTATAGGCATAAGGATAGCACTGAAAATAAAATGTTCAATTTTTTATGTACTTGGAGAGAAAACTGAGCTGTACATCCTTCATATGTATGATGTCGTGGTCCTTCCCTTCTTTTCCTTGGTATATAAAAATGCTTATCTTATTTGGTGTTTTTTAAGTTGAGAATTCTTTTTCTTTTATTATCCCCATTTTACAAATGAGGAAAGTAGGGCACATAGAGGTTAAGTGACTTGCCCAGTGTCACATAGCTAGTAAATGTCTGAGACTGAATTTGAAATCAGATTTTCCTGACTCCAGGCCTAGCACTCGATTCACCTATCTGCCTCTCTGTATCATAGATCCATAGCCAGAAGGGATCTTGGAGACCATCCAGTTTCATCATTTTACAGATGAGGAAACTGAGGCCTAGAGAGTTTAAATGATTTGTTCGAGGTCAGACAGGTAGCAAGTAGCAAGAGCCGGGTTTTAAACCCATTTCCTCTGATTTCAAATCCAGCACATTTTTGACTGTACCATTCTGCCTTAGAGTAATGGAGAAAGAACATTGTAAACCTTAAGGAGCTGAGATTAGTGTGCAGAGATCCAGATCACTCAGAGGTGTATAGACAAAAACCAGACAAAAACCAAACAAAAACACAAAAAACACAAAACAAAAATAAAAGCCCCCCCAAAACACATAAAAGAATATGGGTAAAGATAGTGTCTTAGATTTTTAACTAAACAAAAGAGAAAAATAAAAGAAGGCACTTGAGAAAAGCATCTTGGGGCATAGTACAGGTGAACCAGTTCATGTAACAGCACAAGAAAGGTACATGCTACCACAATAAGAAAGGTATGGCAGTTGGTATGTCAAGATAGGAAGAAAGCTATTGCCAGAAGTCCTGATCATCACACTGGTCTCTCACATACATTTGGGCCCACAGTTAAAAGCTGGGAGAGACCGCGGCATCTTTGATGGAGTTAAAGCCTACCTCATTACTCTCTTGAAAGGAGAGAAAATGAGTGAGGCCTCTTATGAGCTGAACAGTGTCACTGAAGGAATTTGGTGTTCCTGGTTGGCCTTTCCTATGTAGCTTTATGTTCAATCAATCAATCAACATTTATTAAATACTTACCATGTGCCAGGCACTGTGCTAAGCACTGAGGATATAAAAAGAGGCGAGAGAGAATCCCTGTATTCGAGAAGCTCACAATCTAATGGGGGAAACCACATGAAAATACACACACACACACACACACACACACACACACACACAGAGCCATTAGCAAGATAAATAGGAAATAATTAAGAGAAGGAAGGCACTAGAATTAAGATGGGTTGGGGAAGACTTACAGTAAAAGATCAAAATTTTATTTAGGACTTAAAGGAAGTCAGGGAGGTCAGTCAGAGCTGGGGAGGAAGAGCTTTTAAGGTATTAGGGACAGGTAGAGAAAAGGCCCAGAGCAGAGATGAAGTGTTTTATTTGTGGAATAGCAACGAGGCCAGTGTCATTGGATCGGAGTAGGTGATGGGAAGTAAGGTTTAAGACGACTGGAGAAGTAGGAGGCGTCTAGGTTATTAAGAATTTCTAATGTCCGACAGAGGATTTTGTATTTGGTCCTGGAGGTGATAGGGAGCCACTGAAGTTGTTGAGTAGGATATTGATATGATCAGAGCTGTGGTTTAGCCACTTTAGTGGCTGAATGGGAAGATGGATTGGAGTGGGGAGAGACTTGTGTTTGGTGTGTCCATAGGACAGTCTCGTGTGCTAACTGTGGTATGACTTCTCTAAGATATTTCACATAGGCTCACTTTCACTCTGCATTTCTGTTTAGCTATCAAATCTTGTCGTTTCTAGCACCATAATATCTCTCCTATATACCCTTTCCACCACTCCCAGGGGCACCACACTAAATTTTGCTTGGTCAGTTGCGACAGCCCATTTGGTCTGCCTGCATCAAGCCTCTCCACATTCCAATCTATTCTTTACATAGGCCCCAGAGTGATTTTCCTATAGTGTATGTTTGATGGTATGGCACCTCTGCCTCAATAAAATGCATTAACTCCTTATTGGACCTAGGAGCAAATGCAAACTCCTTTGGCATTTAAATCTCTTTATGACCCTGGTCCTTTCTACCTTTCTATTCTTCTTTCGTGTTATTGCCCTCCTAGGACTCTGCAATTTAGCCATGCTGACTCATTGCTACAACTCCCCACCATGATATTCTCTCTTCCTATCTTTTTACACTAACTCTCCTCTTCCGATAATCCTTCCCTTCTGATTAAACAAAACTACATGATACAGAGCCCTAATTTTAGTCATTCATATAAAACATTCATGTAAAGCAAATCCATAGTACCTGATTTCTTCAACAAAAGGAGGCAGGTTCAATTCCCTGTAGTTCTCTAAGGGACCAAAATTGGTCATAATAATTGCAACATGGACCACTTTACTGTGTTGTTTTTATTGTTTATGTCATTATGGGCTTTACTTCTGGTGTTTGTTTCATTCTGCATTATTCCATTTAAGTTTTCCCCAGTTTCTCCGAATTTTTTAAAAAAAATTTGTGGATTCTTAGAACACAGTTATTTTCCAGTATATTCATATACTACAATTTGTTAATTCATTTGTCACTTATCCTTCATGTTTGAAATTCACTTCTACGGTTTGCTCTTGTAATCTCTGGTGTCCTTCAATATTTAAGTATAGGGCTACCTTTTACATCAAGCTTTCTTTGATATATGCAGTTGCTAGAGCATTTCCTCTTCAAATTACACTGTATTCATTTTGCATATATTGTATGTAAATTCTGCAGTCAATTTTCAACTTTAGTGGGGGGTAACATTCCTAGAAAACAGTGAGAAAGTAAAAAAAGTGAATGTTGACACACTGAACCTGTGGGAAATAGGGAGTTAGTTTCCCACAACCACCCAAAACTGTAATCTTTCACTAGAGAGTCCTGGTACTGGTAGAGAGAAAAAAACATTTTGCACGTTATCAGTTTTATTTTGTATACTGCATTTTAAGGGTTATTTCACAGTTACTTTGTTAGGAAGAGTCCATATTAGAAATAATATTTTGTTGTAAAGAATTGTATGCAGAAAAGTAAAGCTGCTTGTGTATGCTGGCATGTCCACTCTACCCACCCAGGCTTCTAGAATAGAGGCTTCTGGGTGCAAGGGAACAGAATTAAGTACAGAGTAGACTTTGGGAAACACCCTTTACCTCTCTCTGTTTCCCAGAAATGGTGGGGACCCAAACCCCTCCTGTGCCAGCCTCACTCCCTGGGGAAGAAGGGAGCCAGAGTATTAGTACACAATGCTAGGAGATGTGCATGCCTCAGCCTTTCACTAAACTAGCCTGGGAGTAGACACAGGGTAACCCTACTTTGGGATCATAACTGCAACACAGAACTTGAGTTTTAAAACCAAACAATGAAAATATACGAAGAACGTACAGAGAGCTCTTTAGTCTGCGGTGTAGGGTGAACAAGACCAGTCAAGTACCTAGTAGGATAGCAGCAGCTCCACAAATTTATGTGTATCATTCCTCTCATTTTTTTTCCTCTACTATGCATAGCCCCTATGTGTGGGTTGCCAACACAGTAGTGAAAGTGAGGTTGCTAATAAAATCACTGCATGTTTGAAGTCAGGAAAGTTAAATGCGTGAATGTTGAGGATTGACTGTGTCTATGTACTATACACATGCACATATATGTGTATATATGTATATGTGTATATCTATCTGAACATATTTATCTATAATCTACCCACTTATACATACATACAGACACATGTGTATTTGTATAGCTATATCTATGTATACACACATATGTATGTGTTTATAGCCATACATACATGCATATACGTGTATCAGCTATTTCTATATGCATATATGTATATGTCTACCTATATCTATAATTTATGCACATATTTATCTGTAGCAACATATGTATCTATACATACATATACATATCTACACATGTGTATCTATCTGTGTCCACCTATACATATATATATATAACATACACATATCTACATACCTGTAAATATATATGTGTATAAATTTGTTTATGTATCTATATCTATCTCTTCATCTATCCACGTGTATATATGTATATCTATACACATGTATATATGCATACTATATACTTGCATATTTTCCTTATATATATACATGTGTATATACTATATCCAGTTTCTGTACTTATATGCAAAGGTACATACTATATTTATCTATATGTGTATATGAATATTCATATATCTTTCTATATATTTATGCAACTAGGTAGTACAGTAGATAGATTGCCAGGTCTGGATTTAGGAAGACTGATCTCTGTGAGTTCAAATCCAGCCTCAGACATTTACTAAATTTGTGTCCTGGGCAAGTCACTTAACTCTACTTGCCTTAGTTTTCTCATCTATAAAATGAGCTGGAGAATGAAATGGCAAACCATTCCTGTATCTTTCCCACGAAAACCCAAAATGGTGTCATGAGGAGTTGGACACAACTGAAATGACTGAATAACAGACATACATATATACGTATGTGTGTGTGTTCTGTATGTGTGTGTATCTGTTTATCTATCTGTCCATCTCTGTCAATCAGTCCATCCATCTGCCCACCCATCTGTCTGTCTCTGTTGTCTTTTCATTAGCAAATAAGCACCTTGAGGACAAGAGTTATTTCACTTTTGTCTTTTGATTGCCAGTGCTTAATATAGTATGTGACATATACTATATACAGTAGGAGACATCAACGATGACATCTCCTCATAGTGAAGCAAATGATCTGACTTTATTTTACTTTAATTTAATGCCTTTTGTTTTTATATTGTAGACGTTTCTGTATGTACCCCTTCATCTACCTCCAGTTAGTCTTCCCGGCTAATAAAAATTGAACAATATAGCTTTACCGTATGTAACATTCTACACCCATAGTCCCCCTACCTCTTCAACAAAAGGAAAGAAGTAAAACCTTTCATCTTTTCTCTATAGCACTGCTCGATTGGCCATTATAATTACAATGTATTCCACCTTATTTTATTACTCTATTATTATAGATGTTGCATATGTTGTTTTCTCTGGTTTTGTTTATTTCACTCGACATCAATTCATGTAAATTTTCTTATGTTTCTCTGAATTTTTCAAAATTGTTATTTTTGGGGGTTTTGTTCATGTACCATAATTTGCTCATCTATTATCCACTTGCTTTGCTACCACAAAGAATACTGTATTTAATATTTTGTTACATAAATGTTTATTTTCCCTTTTTGGACTAGTGACAACATATAGAATAATTGCTACTGTAGAGGTTCTAACAGTTGTAGAATTCTGATATGAATTGTAAACTCTTGTACCTGGTCTGGAACCTTTTGAACTAATCCTTTTTGTCATTGCCCTCTCACTTAAGGTAGCCATTTCATGGCCATACTTACCTCAGGTTTGGGATCTGAAGGGAAAAAATTTGGATATTTCAAAGTTCCTGGACCAAGGATGTCAACATGCCCAATATGACACTTTCATAGTCAATCTTCCAAGAAACATGGATTATCATAGAAAATGCAAAAGAAAACTAAATTGTTTTCTGTGGGGGAAAAATGTTCTGAAATCTGAATGATCAGTTCCTATCCTGACATTTCCCAGGGGCCAAAAACCATGCCTTTTCATTTGCTTTCTCTTCAGGAAGTAACAAAGTTATTTATCACTGGGCCTGTCATTTTTTCTCATTTATTTCATTAATGTTCAGAAATGGATTGAGTAGGCAGTAGCCATGTTTTTGTATAGTCTCAAAAATTTTCCCTAAAGCAGAGTGAAAACTGGTTCCCAGAGGCTAATCTAATAGCAGACATTGAGAAAACTGCTCTCTCTTCATCTCAGGGAACTGCATCTACAACATGCAGAGAAGAATTAGGCTTAGTGTGAATTTAAAAAAAAAAGTCAAAGATGACAAGTCTCTTTGCTGTATGGAACTATAGATCTTAAAAATATATTGGATATTAAAGCATCTTAAAACAAAGAATGTTAAAGCTGTAAGGAATTTTCATATGTAGAATTTTAAAGCTTGAAATGATCTTAGGCCCTGAAATACTAGAATACATGTAGCATCCCTCACTAGGATATTGCTGTAACTTCTGCTTTAGATTTGAGTCCCTAGAGAGGTGACTATTTTCTGATTTCAAGGATACATCTTGTGGTACTGCCCTTTTACAACTATAGTACATGGACCCTTACCACTATGATTCCCATTAGTAATCAGCCAGTAGACTCAATTAGCTCTTAGAAAAAGCAATTTGGGGGCAGGTAGGTGGCGCAGTGGATAGAGCACCGGTCCTGAAGTCAGGAGGACCTGAGTTCGAATCCGGCCTCAGACCAAACACTTGACACTAGCTGTGTGACTCTGGGCAAATCACTTAACCCCAGTTGTGAAAGAAAGAAGGAAGGAAAGAAAGAAAGCAAGTGATTCCTCAAATGGCATGACAAAAAAAGAATTCCCTTTTACCTTAAGCCTGAAGTTTATTCTCACAAATACACGCTATGTCATTAGGAAGATTCAACAGAAAGAGTGCAGTGATGGTGGTATAGACATGCAGGGAACACATGTGGACCAGGCAATTCACAATTCCTAAAATGAAAGGCCTGGTCACTCCAATAGACTCCGCAGACTCTCTTCTTAAAGGACCTCTGTAATCTCTATCACCTTTTGTTTCAAGCTAGTCTTTAATCCTCAACTGAGGAACTGTTCTTTTTCTGTCAGAAAGTGTATAGAACTTTAGATTAGGTCTGGAAGAAGCTTCTCTAGTTCAGAACCCTCAGAGCCTAGGTTTGGGACTTGTCATTTCTCAGGCTTAGCCTTTCCTTTCAACAACTCTTCCTGTTTCTGAGCTGGGTTAACCAGTCACTACGAATAAGCATTTATTGAGTCCTTAATATGTGCGAGGCATTGTGTTACTCACTTAGAATACAAAAGCAATGTAAAAACCATCCCTGTCTTCAAGGAACATGCATTTGAATGGAGGAGACAGCATGTAAGTAACTAGATACTAGAAAATATATAAAGAGAAGATGGTGAAGTAGAGAAAGCACTCAGTTGAACTCTCTGAACATTCCCTTCCAAAAAACTTTAAAATAATGCCTCAAATTGAATTCTGGAGTGGCAGAGCCAACAAAAGGTTGAAGTGAGACATTTCTCCATCCCAAGACAACTTAGAAATTTGAAAAGAGAGCTCCATGACATACGGGTAGAGGCTGGCCTGGAACCTGTGTGGATGAAACACCAGTGATGGCACTAAGTGGTGGTGACTAAAAGAGCAGCAGCTCTAGGAGCTTTCTAGCCAGAGATGGTAAGGGGACCTGGGACTGGTCAGGAAGATATTATAGGGCACCACCAATGCTAGCATTGGATGCAGGATCTGATGCTGTTTGGCAAATCCACTACCCATACCCACTTCTTGGTCAGTCAAGAGGGAGCAGGAGCCATGAGATTCAATGTCACTTCTGGTCCCAAGGAAACGGGCCCTGAAGATCAGTATCAATTGCAATCCTAAGGGATCGTGGCCCTTCATGGATAAGAACCAGAGTAGAGACCAGGAGAGCAAAGATCACTCCTCTTCCCAGATCATGCCATTTTAGAATCCCCAAAAACTTTCAGCCCCTCAGAACTAGCTCTGAAAACAGCTATGTAAAAAAGTCTGAAGCATGAGACAGTGCACCTCCCTTTCCACCAAGACAAGAACAGAGCCCCACTCTAACAAAGTTCAGAATCAAGGAATAGGGTAGAAAAATGAACAAACAACAAAAAAAGAAACTGACTCTGAAAAGCAGCTAGGTAGAGGGACAATCAAGACACAAACTCAGAAGACAATGAAGTCAAAATAGCTACAAGAAAAGGCTCAAAAAATGTGAATTGGACACAAACCCAACAAGAACAACTGGAAGAGCTAAAAAACTGATTTCCAAAGTTAATTAACATTGATAGAAAAAAAATAGGTAAAGAAATGAGAGCAAAGGAGGAAATTGTAAAAAGATAATTAATAGTTTGGTAAAAGAGGCAAAAAATACTGAAAAAAGCACCTTAAAAAAGAAGAATTGGCCAAGTGGAAAAAGAGGTACAAAAATTAACTGATGACAGTAGCTCCTTAAAAATTAGAATTGGGCAAATGAAAACTAATGCCTCCGTGAGACATCAAGAAACAGTAAAACAAAGTGAAAAGAATGAAAGAAAAAGTGAAATATCTCATCAGAAAAACAACTAATCTTTTTTTTATTTTTTATTTTTTATTTTTTAAATTTATATATTTATTTTTCGTGTTCAACATTCACTTCCACAAGGTTTTGAGTTCCAAATTTCTCCCCATCTCGTCCCTCCCCCCATCCCAAGATGGTATGCGTTCTGAATACCCCTTCCCCTAATCTGCCCTCCCTTCTATCTCCTCGCCTTTTATTATCCCCTTCCCCTTCTATTTTTCCTGTAGGGCAGGATAGATTTCTATACTCCATTGCCTGTTTATCTTATTTCCCAGTTGTGTGTGAAAACAATTGTTAACATTTGTTTTTAAAACTTTAGGTTCTAAATTTTCTCCCTTCCTTCCTCCCCACTCACCCTCATTGAGAAGGCAAGCAACTCGATACAGGTTATACATACATAGTCATGCAGATCACTTCCATACTGGTCATGTTGTGAAAAACTAACTATATTTCCCTTCATCCTATCCCGCCCTCCATTTATTCTATTCTCCCCTTTGACCCTGTCCCTCCCCAAAAGTGTATGCTTCTGATTACCCCTTACCCCAATCTTCCCTCCCCTATATCATCCCCCCATTCTCTTATACCCTTCCCCCCTATTTTCCTGTAGGGTGAGTTAGATTTCCATACCCAATGGAATGTGTATATTATTCCCTCCTTAAGCCAAATCTGATGAGAATAAGATTCACTCATTCCCTCTCACCTTCCCCCATTTCCCCTCTACTGTAAAAGCCTTTTCTTGTCTGTTTTATGTGAGATAATTTACCCCATTCTACCTCTCCCTTTCTTCTTCTCCCAGTATAATCCTCTCTCACCCCTTGATTTTATTTTTTAGATATCACCCCTACATCTTCAACTCACCCTGTGCCCTCTATCTATCTACCTCTCTCTCTATCTATGCAAACACACACACACACACACACACACACACACACACAATCTTTTTTTCCTCCAACTACCTAATACTGACAAACGTCTCATGAGTTACAAATATCATCTTTCCATACAGGAATGTAAACAGTTCAACCTTAATAAAGTTTAAACTTAATAAGTCCCTTATGATTTCTCTTTCATGTTTACCTCTTCATGCTTCTCTTGAGTCTTGTATTTAAAAGCTAAATTTTCTATTCAGCTCTGGTCTTTTCATCAAGAATGCTTGAAAGTCCTCTGTTTCACTGAATGTCCATTTTTTCCCCTGAAGGATTATTCTTAGTTTTGCTGGGTAGGTGATTCTTGGCTGTAATCCTCTCTCTTTTGCCCTCCGGAATATCATATTTCAAGCCCTGCAGTCCCTTAATGTAGAAGCTGTTAAATCCCGTGTTATCCTGATTGTGTACACGAAACTTGAATTGTTTCTTTCTGGCTGCTTGCAATATGTTCTCCTGGTACTGGGAACTCTGGAATTTGGTTATAATATTCCTAGGAGTTTTCCTTTGGGGATCTCTTTCAGGAGGTGATTTGTGGATTCTTTCCTTTTCTGTTTTACTCTCTGGTTCTAGAATATCAGGGCAGTTTTCCTTGGTAATTTCTTGAAAGATGATGACTAGGCTCTTTTTTTGATCATGGCTTTCAGAGAGTCCAAAATTTTTTAAAATTATCTCTCCTGGATCTGTTTTCCAGGTCAGTTGTTTTTCCAATGAGATATTTCACATTGTCTTCTATTTTTTTCATTCTTTTTGTTTTGTTTTACAATGTCTTGATTTCTCATAAAGTCACTGGCTTCCAATTGCTCCATTCTAATTTTTAAGGAAGTATTTTCTTCAGTGAGCTTTTGGACTTCCTTTTCCATTTGGCCAATTCTGCTTTTGAAGGCATTCTTCTCCTCATTGGGTTTTTGGACCTCTTTTGCCATTTGAGTTAGTGTATTTTTTAAGGTGTTATTTTCTTTAGTATGTGTTTGGGTCTCCTTTAGCAAGCTGTTGACTTGTTTATCATGATTTTCTTGTATCACTCTTGTTTCTCTTCCCAGTTTTTCCTCTGCTTCTCTTACTTGATTTTCAAAATCCTTTTTGAACTCTTCCATGGCCTGGGACTGATTCATATTTTTCTTGGAGGCTTTGGATGTAGGAGCTTTGACTTTGTTGTCTTCTTATGGTTGTATGTTTCAATCTTCTTTGTCACCAAAGTAAGATTCTGTGGTCTGACATTTTTTGTACAGTTTGCACATGTTCCCAGACAATTACTTGAGTTTTAAACTCTTTGTTAAGGTAATGGTCTACTTCCAGTGTGGAGAATGTCTTGTCCAAAGCTTCAGGAGTTTTGTGTGGCTGTTTTTAGAGATAATTCTAGGGACCTGTAAATTTTCAGTTCTTCCAAGATGGTATGATTAAGGGTGAGGTGTTTACTCCTTTCCTGGCCTGTGCTCTGGTCTATGACTGACCACAAGCACTCTTTTCTGCCTTGGAATTGTGAGGAAAGTCCCCTCTCCTCCACTGCCACAAGCTCCCCCATGCTAGCACTCCTCCTCGCCCCAGGACTTCCACCCACAACTGTGACCCAGATCCAAGCACGGGCAAAGCCAGCGATTCCTGCCTCAGCACCAGCAAAGAGATCCCTGCAGTCCCCCTCTGATCAGCCACTTGATCCCCTCTCAGTCTGTGGACCGAGTGCTCTGGAAGCAGCCGCTGCCCCTGGGCTGTGCTGGAACTATGGCTGGGATTGAGTTTCTCTCTCACTGTGGTCACAGACCTTTCTTACTGGCCTTCCAAGTTGTCTTTGGCATTTGTGGGTTGAGAAGTCTGGAAACCGCCACAGCTGCCAGTGATTCAGTCCCCTGAGGCCTGCTTCAGGTTCGCTGAGGCCTGATCTTTGACTGTGTGCCCATGCTAAACTGTGCTCCTTTCCCAGCCCGGCACAATGGACCTTCTCAGTCAACCATCCAGGTTTTCTTGGGCTGGAAATTTGTTTCACTCTGTCTTTTTGTGGGTTCTGATGCTCTAGAATTTGTTTAGAGCCATTTTTTACAGGGATTTGGAGGAGTTTGGAGCATAGCTCAAGCAAGTCACTGCTTTTGCTCCGCCATCTTGGCTCTGCCCCCTGGAATACTATTGTGCTATAAGAAATGACGAGCAGTAGCATTTCAGAAAAACCTGGGAAGACAGATGAATTGATGCAAAATAAATTGAGGAGAATTAGGGAAAAAATGCACACAGTAACACAAATACTGTAATGATGATCAATTGTGAAAAACTTGGCTGCTCTGATCAGCACAATGATCCAAGACAATTCCAAAGGACCCACAATGAAAAATGCTATCCACCTTCAGACAGAAAACTGATGAACTCTGAATAATGCATATTGAAGCATATATTTTTAAAACTTTTTTTTGTTTTACTCTTTGTCTCTGTTTTGCAACATGGCTGATATGCAAATATGTTTTGGATGACTTCATGTGTATAATTGATAACAACTAGCTTGCATTTTCAAGGGTGGGAGAGGATCTGGGGAGAGAGAGATTTTGGAACTCAATTTTTTTTAAATGATATTTTTATATGTAACTGGGGAATATTTAATGAAATAACTAAAATTAAGAAAATAAAATATATAAGGTAGATAAAAATTAATCTTAGAGGAGTATTTACTAGCAGCTATCAGTGAGGAAGGGTAGAGCTGGGAAATACATTTTCAAAAGTTGAGATTTGATCTGAGTCTTAAAATATGTCAAGGAAATGGAAAGGTAGAAGGCATAGAAATACCTCATCCTAATTTATGGTGATCATGCAGTCTATTCCCAAAATCTTCATCTCTGCGGGTCAGAACACACTCAGGTAATGGCCATTGGCTACCTGATAACCACTGAATAGCTCTGAGGTGTAGGTTTTTCCAGGATCATGTTCTTTTTTTTAAAATTCTGGTTCTTGTGTTGGTTTTTACAAATGAGTGGCTGGGTCAAAGATAAAGAGCGAATCTATACTCTGGGGGTGAGTTCGTTCACTCAATTTCCTTTTCAAATGCAAAAGAGCTAGTGAAAGACATATCTTTTTACAAGAGTCAGAATGAGCCTGTCACATCTGAAAACGTGCCAATATAGTCTGAATTTGTCATGTTATGACCCACTCATATTATCTCTTTAATTTCTGCCTTATAACCAGCAAATTTGCTGAAGTTTGAAAGGGATAAACACACTTGGAATATTAGCTAGGTGGAACAATGCATAGAGTGCTGGACCTGATGTCAAGAAGACCTAAGTTCAAAACCCACCCTACACACTTATTAGCTGTGTGATTTAGGCAAGTCACTTAACCTCTTTCTGCCTCAGTTTTCTCCAGTGTAAAGTGGGCTTAATATTAACACCTACTCCCTAGGGCTATTGTGAAAATATTTGTTGAGTGATTTGCAAACCTTAACTATGTAAATGCTAGTTGTTGTGGTTGTTGTTGTTACTGTCATAGGTAGAAGGTGCTCTAAAATATGCAGTACTAAAAATGTAGGGTTGGAAGAGGTCTTAGCAAATAGGATGTTTGAGTTTGAAAGGACTTTTGAATATTAGAAGAGGATTGAAGCACAGGGATTATAATTTCACATATGGAAGGAATTGTAGAGATAATGTATTTCAATTTCCTCATTTTATAAAAGAGGAAACTGAAGCTTGGAGAGGTTAAATGACTTTCCCAAGGTTGCATAGATAGAAAGTAGTCATCAGGATTTGAACCCACATCCTGTGATTCCAAATCCCATGTTCTTATGCTGTCTATGTGAAAATTCATAACTCTGGGGAGTTATGTTAATTTCTTTCCTTATTTCACAATTTTGTAATGACTATTATTTTTGTATGTTTAGTTTACAAATAAAGAGAGATGTTTATAATCAGATGCTTCACAAAATCATTTCCAAATGTAAATGATCATCAGGGCTTTAGAGAAATCCATAGAAACACCCCACTTCTCCCATTTTAATAAACATGGTACATGAAAACCCAGATGTTTGAAAACCAAAAGAGATTTTAAGAAAGCCCCTTCTTTCTCTTTGGACCATGTCTCCCACAGGCCGCCTAAAGAACCTTTTCTAGTGTTCTGTCATCATGTATCCAGTTCTGTCTTCATTCTGTCTTCTTGGATCCAGTCTTCCCTGAGAGAAACTTTTTGTCTTCAGGAAAATTGGATTGACTTGAAGAAGAATCTGGGGCAGGTTGAGTATTCCAGGACAAGGCTGTCAATCACTACAGCCTTTAGGTTTTTCCTGGGAGCACCAGTGGTGGAGGGACAGTTGGTTAGTATGCTGGGCCTGGAGTCAGGAAGACTCATCTTCCTGAGTTCAAATACGATCTCAGACACTTACTGTGTGACCCTGGGCAAGTCACTTAACCCTATTTGCTTCAGTTTCTCATCTATAAAATGAGCTAGAGAAGGAAATGGCAAACCACTTTAGTATCTTTGTCAAGAAAACTCCAAATGGGGTCATTAAGAAGTAGACACACACACACACACACACAAATGACTCAACAACAAACCAGTGGTAGAAGTGAACAACTTATGGGCCCAGGGCTTTACAATGTAGAGAGAGGAAGGTTGTAGAACAAAAGCCCCAGTCATGTAATAATAATGATAACGAAGGTGATAATAACTATCATGACCATGAGTGAGTGGATCATAATGTCCTGTGGAAAATCCAAAGAGAAAAGGGAATTCTTGTCCTTGGTGGGGATGGGCAGATAGTCCTATTTACATATGTCATGTCCATTTGTGATGATGCCATGATGATTACATTGAGCTCCAGATCATTGCAGTGATTCTTTTTATAACATTCACAGCCACACAGAGGAGACCATCCTAACACTCCAAGCAATTCAACAAACAAAATAACACCAAGGTGAGGGTAGGAATGATGCAGACTACAGATCTTGAGGTGCAGTCGGTTGGGCATCTCATTGAATTAGGCCATTGATACATATGTTTTAGATAGGCAGCAGATGGTAAATGAATTGCACCCTAAAGTAGCAAGAGATTGGGTTGTATTTAATTTTGGATAGTGTGTATAATTTTTAACACTTCCAAGATAATCATTGTTTCAAAAAAAATCCTCATTGTTTTAGAATCAATATTCCCTGGTGATACTATATTCCTTTTAATCATGGAACATCATGATCTCAGAAGAATCAGAATCACAAGTAACCTCAAAGGAAACAGGGAGATTCCTGGTGGGTTTTAAATGGGAGACATCATATGACAAAGAATACTTGCTACAAAAAGACATCATCAAATAATAATTGATTTGGATATAGTCTTTTATAATTTGTGAATTTTTACATACAAGATCTCAACCTCTGAGTTTTGTAACAGCTCTTTGAGGTAAGTTACATAGTATATTGTGATCCCCATTTTGCTAGTGGAGAAACCAAGATTCATCAAGGCTTAGTGAAGCGTCTGTGGTCACACAGCTCATAAGTACCAGAAACAGGATGTGAACCCTGTTCTTCCTGACTTCAAGTCTACTGTTCTAGCCATTAGGCCTTATTGCCTTCTTTACCTCAAAGATGAATTACTGGAAGAAAGGTTGGACAAGGCATGGATAGCTGAAAGACAACCCAAGTATACTACTACTATCCACAAAATACTAAAAGTCCCAGAGAAAGGACTTCAGTTCATTACATCAATCCTCTGAGGAAGATTAATGGAAACACATGGATAAAAATCACACAGGATGAGAAGGCACGTAGGAATTGCTATTGTTACAAGTCAAGGGAGTCCCCATGGCACATCACAGATCAATAGATGTATCAACATAACAACAGCAATGATAATAATTATGATGCTAATGGGTCAGTCAGGCAGTGAGTGAACAAAGCCAAATAGCAGCATAATCACAAACTAGGGAATAGGGTCTGCTCCTGCAGATTCTAAGTGGAACTGATTAATGCTAATGTAAGGAGATAGTGAGGTTTTGTGTAGGCCAGAGTATAGTACAAAATCAAGGGTTTTATTGCTGGCATCTTTGTGAGATGCAGGGTTGCCTAGTGAACAGAGCACTAGATTTGGAGTCAGTCAGACCTGGGTACCTATCCTATTTTAGACATTTGCAAATTATACAACCATGGGCAGGTTATTTAACCTCTCTCAGCCATCTATTAAATGAGGATAAAAATAGCACATATTTCATAGGGTTATTGGATCAAATGAGATTAGGTGCATAATGCACTGTGTTGTCCTTAAAGTGCTATATAAATATCAGCTGTCATTGTTGTAAAAGCAAGAATAGGGGTCAGGTTAGGGGAGGGCAGTGATCTTCCTCTGTTCACTTTGCTTCTGTTGAGTGAGTGACTGCCTGCATAAAAAGAATCTATTGAATATTTACTCTGTACCAAACAGTGCCCATAGATAAAAATCGCAGAGAATGAGAAGGAATGTAAGAATTGCTGTTATTACCAGTTGAATGCTAGGGATATAAATACTGAAACAAGATAGTCCCCACCCTCAAAGAGTTTATATTTTAATGGGGAGTGATAGGCAGGGAAATGACATGTGATTGAGAAAGCCACGAATAGGGTGAGTGGAACGATAGAGCAGACCATTAATATACCCTTTCCAGAGCCAATGATAGGGTTCATTTTGAATACAGTTCACAGACTAAGAGGTAGAATTAGAGATAGAGGATACTTGCTTGGTGGCAGCATATAGACTATGTTGAGTGAAAAAGAAGATTCATGAAACCAGGGAGTATAGAAGCAAATGGCATAGCTCCTTTAAGATGTGATCTCTGTGCTAGGCACTGGGCTAAATGCTAGCAAAAGCAAACTACAAGCAAAAACCAGAGATAATCTCTGCTCTCAAGGAGTTTACCTTTTAATCTAGGAAGACAACAGGTGAAAGAAAACTGAGAAGTGAGAGGAGAGGAGGAGAGAGAAGGGAGGATAAAGGTACTGGTGCCAGAACATGATTTTGAAATCCAGAAATATGGGAAAAGGCCCAGAGGGGAATGAGGGTTCCTTAGATCCCTCCAGAAAAATGGAGGACCAAGGAGGGATTCACCACTGTTAGAAAGTGGCAAGCCTCACAGAGAGATATAACATAAAAGGAGCTATAGGAATGGTTGAATATTTCAGGGTGAGGAAGCCCCAGGCCCTGAGGAAAATTCCAGAAAAAAGCAAGCAGTGAAGGCATGCTTTTGAAATCCAGAAGTCAGGAAATGTGTTGAGAGGGGAATGAAAGCTGACTTCGGTTCTTCCACAAAGTGGAGGGTCAAAGTAGGAACAATGGAAATGGATTATCCACTGAAGACTCGTCTGCCACACTTCTATAAGGATCTCTAAGTGTCAGCACCACTTCAGAACTAACATCTGACATTTATAACAGTTCATAGTTTAATGGCCAAAATAATGTTCAAAATATTTGCCTTATAATAACACTATGAGGTAGAAAGTAAAAATACCATTATAGTCTGTGATCCTGCCACAGCCTTTCTTCTGACCTCCAATATGCCTCCATCTCCATTTGTCCTGTAGACATCTCAAACTAGATGTCCAGTAGAAATCTTAAATTATGCACATCCAAAGTAGGTCCAAAATGGAATTCATTATCTTTTACCTTAAACTCTTCCCACCTCCTCCTTTCCCTATCACTATAGAGAGAAAGATTATCCTCCTTATTCCTCAGACTCACAACCTAGGAATCATTCTTAACTCGTTGCTGTTTCTCACCCCCAACCCCACCTCCCATCCAATCTGTTACCAAAGCCTGTTGATTTCATCTTTAAAACATCTTTAGAATATGCCCCCTTTTCTCCTCTGACACTGCCTCCACTGTGGTACAGGCCCTCATCACCTTATGCCTTGATTATTACAATAGCCTGCTGGTGGGTCTGCTTGTCTTAAGTCTCTCCCCACTCCAATATACCCTTCATTCAGCCACTAATGTGATTTTTCTAAAGTTCAGGTCTGATTGTATCTTCAGTGGTTTCCTATATATAGTGCCTCAGGATTAAATATAAAATATTCTGTTCAGCATTCAAAGCCTTTCATAACCTAACCCACCTCCTACCTTTCTGGTCTTATTGCCATACAGGTACTCTTCAAATTAGTGGCACTGGACTCTTGGCTGTTCCCTGAACAAGACACTCCATCTCTCAGCTCTGGTTGTTTTCTCTGGTTGCCCCCCATTCCTGAAATGCCCTCCCTCCTCAACTTCACCTACTAACTTCCCTGCCTTCCTTTAAGTTCAATTTTTTTTCTTTTACAGGAAGCCTTTCCCGACTACTTTTAATTCTAGTACTTTTCCTCATATAATTATGTCCTATTTATCCAGTATACAG
Organism: Vombatus ursinus; assembly: GCF_900497805.2. Taxonomy (NCBI): domain Eukaryota; kingdom Metazoa; phylum Chordata; class Mammalia; order Diprotodontia; family Vombatidae; genus Vombatus; species Vombatus ursinus. The sequence continues at coordinate 10,672,723 of NW_020954642.1, forward strand.
CTTGCTTTGTTTATATTTGTTTACATGTCTCTCCCATTAAATTTGAAGATACTGGAAGATCCAGGGACTATCTTTTGCCTCCATTTGTATCTCCAGTGCTTAACTTAGCGCAGTGTTTGGTCCATAGTAGGCCCTTAACTAATGTTTTTTGATTGGTTGATTAAGAAAAGTCTTGAATGATATTAAATAGAAGTGGTTATAATGATTTATACCTGGTCTTATTGGAAAGGCATCTAACTTTTCTCTGTTGAATATTTGCTCTTACATTTACATAAATGCTATTTGTTATAATAAGAGGTTGATTTATTTCAATGATTTCTAGAGTTTTTAATAGAAATGAGTGTTAGATATTGTCAAATGCCCTTTAGCATTGATGATATAATCAGGTGATTTTTATTTATATTATTAGCATGCTTTATTATGTTTATACTCTTCCTTAGGTAAATTTTTAAAAATAATTTCATTTATTTCCTTTTCAATTGTTGTAAGTTTTGCTTTTTCATTTTTTTATATTAACAATCTGGTTTCCCCTTTTAAAAATCGAGCTAAATGCCCTTTATTTTAAAAAAAAAACAGTTCCCAGTTTTACATGGCAATTATGCAGTATTTTTGCTTTTAATTTTATTCATTTCTTCTTTAATCTTCTTAATTTCTACTTTGTAATTTAGTTGGGAATTTTTGACTCCCAGTTGTTCAAGGTTTTTTTTTTTAACCTGCATGACCAATTAAATTCTTCCTTCCTTCCTTCCTCCCTCCCTCTGTTCTTCCTTCCTTTCTTCCTTCCTCCCTCCCTCTCTTCTTTCTTTCTTTCTTTCTTTCTTTCTTTCTTTCTTTCTTTCTTTCTTTCTTTCTTTCTTTCTTTCTTTCTTTTGTTAATGAAAGCATTTAGAAATATAAATTTCCCCCTCAGAACTACTTTTAGCTTCATCCCGTAAATTTTAATATATTAATTATCTCATTATTGTTATTTTTGGTGAAATTATTTTTTTCTTTTATTTGTTCTTTGACCCACAAGTTCTTTAGACTTATCTTATTTAGTCTCTAATTATATTCTATTTTTTTTCTTTAAGAGATTCTTATTTAAGAATTTTAATTGTATTATGAACAGTAAATGATGTGCTTTTTTTTACTGCTTTTGGGGGTGAGGTCTTTTCTATCCTCAAGTATTAATTGCTATCTAACTATCATCTCTAATTTTTCTGTAGTTCTAATCAAGTTCTTTTTTTTTTGGTTGCTTATTTTTGATTAGATTTTTCTAGGTCTGGAAAGGGTAGATTAAGGTCCCCAACTATTATAATTTTACTATCTATTTCTCCCTCCAATTCAATGAGTTTTTGTTTAAGTATTAATATGTTAAATTATAAGATACACATATGGTAAATTTTGATATCGACTCATTTTTTATTGTGCTTTTAAGCATTATACAATTTTATTTTTTGCTTCTTTTTATCTTAACATTATTTATGGTAACCTCATCTGAAATCATTATTGCTGTCCCTTTTAAAAAATTCAGATGCAATATAATAGATTTCACTTCAGTCTGTGATTTTAACTCTGTGTGAATCTTTGTGTTTTATGCATATTGTTGTATTCTGTGTTCTTATCTATTCTGCGCTCTCTCTCTCTAATTGTTTAATCTTTTTTTATGAGATTTAGATGAAATTCATAGTATTCCTGTTCCCTTGAGCCCTTCCTCCATGACTATGCTCTTCATTTTATGCACCTTCATTTTGTGCATTTATACATATATATATATACACATATGTATGTGTATATTATACAATAGTTATTTCCATATCCTCTTCATCCTTCCTTCCCAAGTATAGTTCAGTTTCCCTTCTATTTTTGTCTTTCCAGAGACCACTAATTAATTAGAACAAAACCATCCACAGACTGTAATTTTAATCTTTCTGTATGGCCCTTAACCATATCAGTGATCTGAGAATGCATTTTTTTCTTATTCCTGTATTAACATGTAAACAATTCATCCCCACATATTCCCATTCAATTACACAAGTATGTATATTTTTCTATGTTTTTTCTTGACACTGCATTTCCATTTCCAAATGTCTACTCTGTTTGGGAGTTTTAATAAGGAATGATTAGAAATAGTCTCTTCCATTAAAGATCCCTCCCTCTCCCCTTTTTTTTTTTTACCCTGTAGGATTAAACTAAGTTTTGCTGGATAGATTATGCTTGGTTGTACATCTTTATTTTTTGTAATTTGTATTGTCACCTCCCAAGCTCTGCTCTTCTTACTATCGCAGGTGCTATGTCTTCTGTAACCCTTATTGTGATTCTTTGTTATTTGAACTCTTGAGAATTGAAGTATTTTTTTTTAAACTGGAAACTCTTGATTTTGACTATGATGTTCCTGGAAGTTTTCCCTTTGGGGTTTATTTCCAGAGATGATTTGTGAATTCTTTTTCTATTGACACTTTGTCTTCTGGTTCTAAAGAGTTCTGGGAAATTTTCATTTATAATTCCCTCCAAAGCCAAGCCAAATTCAAATAGTGAGCCACCAAGGTTTGAGCTTCAGGTGCTGTTTGGTTTAAACAGAAAGTTCTGTGGTGGACTGCCAGGACCTTCCCAAAGTAGCTTTCCAGAAGTTACAGAGCTAGGGTAAGAATGGGTTGGACCGGGCTTAGTTTCTGCTGTGTTCAGGCAGAGAGTACTGAGGATGCCTGGAAGGCTCAGTGGGATGCAACTTGTGTTCTTCCTTCTCTGTTTGTCTATTCTAGGATCTCTTCTGGACTTTGGAGGTCCCTCTATGGATTTCTTTGTAGGATGGAGGAATCTATAGGGGATGTTTTCTATTTTTTAGTAAAATGGTGCATCTCTAAGCCCAGCTGGAGGGTTTGCAGAAGACCAGATCCCCTTCATTCTTTTATGCCACCATCTTCTTACACATCGATATACATACCTTAAAAAGAAGTGAATCAAAATCATAGATTTATAACTGGAAGGGACCTTGGAGGTGATAAAACCAGCCTTTTTATTAGGGGTTAAGTGACTATGTCAGAGTCAAACACATAACAAGTAGCAGAACTTGAATTCTGTTCAGGCTTTCAGTCTCCAAATCCCACCTCACAGCCTCTATCCATTAGCTTTGATCTAGGCACACTTTGCCTTTGTCTTTTCTGTTTCTGCCATGATTTGAAGGAATAAAAATGGCTCACGATTAAACTTCCCTGTGGTTACAGAATATGACTGTTATTTGCCTAAGTCTGTACTTCTGAGGTAGGGAGGGTGGAGTGGGAATGGGAAAGAAACTCATATTGTATGTTCTAATAATACCTCAGTGCTCCGGGTTCCAGTTGAGTTTCTTAACAAATGTCCCCACTTACAGTAAAACTGACAAGAAATAGTTGTAAATGACGATGTGTGGAGCCGATTGGAGCAATCTATCCTCAGTTTGGTGTGCATGTTCTAGGGAATGTGGCTACAAAGACAAGAGGCATCTTCAATTATTTATAAAGGTCATTTCAGATGATTTTGTGCGGGCTTCTGTAAAATACTACCATTTTTCAACAGGCATTTAGACATGGATTGAAGTTTGAATAATAGCCAGGGAAGCAATTTGCTCGGTGTGTTTCTGCCACTGTTTGTTAGTTTTCTGAGTGCCCACCCTCCCCCTTCCATCCTTCTTTCTTTCAAAAAGCAGGGAAGCACAACATGAGAAGGATGTTTTGAAAATGTAATAATGAGTTGGTTTGGGGAGTAATCCTTACTTGGCAAGTTGTCATGCTAGAGATTCTGCTCAGTTTGAAGAGATTTGAAGCTTCCTTCCCAAAAGCACACATTAAAGGGATATAAATACACAGACAATGAATAAAATTTGGCTAGAAGAAATGAAAATAGACAGATGATATAGATACACTCTTATTAATGTTGCAAGTAGATATAATAGAAACTTACCCTTTTGCATCAAGTAAGGAAAGAATTTGACCTGTGGTTTCATTGATATAGGAAATTATTGGGTAAAGAAACTTCCTTCTCCAATGCAAGTTAACATATCTGCAACTTATAATCATAGAGAATTGCATAGAGAATTGAGAGTTGAAGTGACTTGCCCAGGGTCGCACAGCCAGTGTGTGTTAGAAGCAGGACTTGAACTCAGGTCTCCTTCGCTTGGAAGCCATTTTACTATCTACTTTGTCTTTATATCTAGTGACATGGAAAGAACATTGGATTTGCGAGTCATACAATTATATACTCTTAAATTTAAAAGGAACCATTTGGTCCAATCAATACCTGAACAGGAAGCCCTTCCAAAAAATTTTGGCAGGTGGTTATCTAGTCTGTGCTTGAATATTTCCAGCAATGGGGAATTCCCCATCAGCTAAGGCAGCCTGTTCAATTTTTGGACAGGTCTAATTGTTAATAACAAGGCAGCTTGGTGGCTCAGTGGATAGAGTGCTAGGCCTGGAATCAAGAAAAATCATCTTCCACTGTTCAAATCTGGCCTCAGATATTTAATAGCTGTGTGACCCTGGTCAAGCCACTTAACCCTGTTTGCCTTAGTTTCCTCATATGTAAAATGAGCTGGAGAAGGAAATGGCAAACCACTGTAGTATCTCTGCCAAGAAAACCTCAACTGAGGTCATGAAGAGTCGGACATAACTGAAAATTACTGAACAAAGATGACTTAATTGTTAACAAGTTTTTCTCTATACCAAACCAAAATCTGCCTTCTTGTTCCTTCTACCCATTGCTTCTTATCTCCAGGGGAAAGTGAAGCAAATATAGTCTCTTTATCACGTGACAATTCAGTCACTCAGTCAATAAACATTTATGAAGCACCTACTATGTGTCAAACATTGTGCTAAGTTCTGAGGATACAAATGTGAAAAAGAGACAATTCTTGCCCTCAGGTAACTTACAATCTAATGGAAGGAAACAACTCAAAAAAGGAGGCTGAAAAAGCAGTCAAGAGGGCAGAGAGAAAGTATGGAGTGTCTTATTGGAGAAATCCAAAGGAGTAGAGCTGGTTGAGAAATGAAGAGATATCTGGCCTGAGCACCCATTTTATTTATTTTTTTAATTTTTTAATAATTTATTTATTTTTAGTTTTCAACATTCACTTCCATAAAATTTTGAGTTCCAAATGTTCTCCCCATCTTTCCCTTCCCCCCACCCCCGGACGGTATGTAAATTGATAATAGGCTCAACATATACATTCATATTGAATCCATTTTCACATTAGTCGTGTTGTAAAGAAGAATTAGAACCAATGGAACAAACCATGAGAAAGAAGAAACAAAAAAAAAAGAGAGAGAGAGAGGAAATAAAATGCTTTCGATCTGCATTCAGACTCCATAGTTCATTTTCTGGATGTGGACAGCATTTTCCATCATGAGTCTTTTGGAGTTGCCTTAGATCCTTGCATTGCTGAGAAGAGATAAGTCTATCAAAGTTAGTCATCACACAATGTGACTGTTACTGTGTACAGTGTTCTCCTGGTTCTGCTCACTTCACTCAGCATCAGTTCATATGAATCTTTCCAGGTTTTTCTGAAGTCTGCCTGATCATCATTTCTTATAGCACAATAGTATTCCATTCCATTCATACACCACAACTTGTTCATCCATTCCCCAGATGATGGGCATCCCCTCAATTTCCAATTCTTCTGGGCACCCACTTAAAATGGAGGTTTGGGGAGAAGCTTATTACTTTTTTCTCCAATCAGAGGGCAGAGGATGCTGAGGGTACTGATGAGGTGTGAGTATTAAGGCTTATGCTGATTTTGCAAGATAATGAGGTTCCTGGAGGCATGATGGAAACTAGTCCAAAGGAGGGCCCCCCTATGGGAAATGATGTCAATTATTCAGATATTTGAAGTCAGTGCTTGTGTCCACTTTAAATCTTCTCTTCTCCAGTATACCCTTTTCCATTTCCTTTAATTCATCTTCCTATGGCATGGTTTCAAATTATTTTACCATCCTGGTAACTCTCCTTTGAATATTCTCCAGATTGTCAATCTCTGAAGTGTGAGACCCAGAAAAGAACCCAGTACTTGAGATTTGATAGGATCAAGGCAAAGGACAATGGATTTATTTTCTCTTTCCTATTGGAAAACATGCTGTTTAAGATCATATTAGCACCCTTGCTAGTCACATCACACGACTGACTCAGATCAGAAGAACTGAGTTTGAATTCCAATTCTTCCATCTGACCTTAGATAAGCCACTTTCCCTTACAAAGTCTTGGTTTTCTGGAGTTTCCTTGGTTTAGATTGGGATATCTGCCCTGCTTGTCTAAAATGGTTATTGTGAGGATCAAATAGGGAAGTTGTTAAATGTTTAACAACTGGCTTTCTGGAGGGTGAGGGGGAATATATATCACACATTTTGAAGTTTAATTTGTATTATTACCATTTCCTTCATCATTTCTTAAATCTAGAAAATCAGTAAAACAATAAATCAAGCCCTGATCTATAGCATTTTGCTTCTTTCTGTGGTGTAAATGCTCACAATGAAAATTTAACAATCAGCTCTCTCAGATTGGTACAAATTGGCTACAGCATACCCTTGGACTTCTTTCTCGTCATAAAATACTATATTATTTAACTCTCAAGTTTTATCATCTAGAAATAGCGACATATTTTAGGACCATATGTTTTAGAGCTGGAAGGAGCCTTTGAAATTATATAGCCCTATCCCCTCCTTCAGTAGAAAAGGAAATTGAATCCTAGAGAAGGGAAGTGGCTTGTCTACAGACACAGAGAGAACCAGTAGCAGAGCCAGGATGAAAAGCCACATCTTAAAACTCTAAATCCAGTCCTCTTTCCATTATATCTTAACTTTCACTTGAACCCAATATTAACTGAGAGTAAATTACCAAGTGTACTGGGTTTATTTTACCAAAAGAAAAGCAATTTTAATTTGTTTCCAGGTTCATAATTGAATAAAGAGACTAAATCTTGGTAAGGAGATTGGGCCTTGGCACTTCTTTTTTTTGGCAATAGATTTATTTTATCATTATATTTTCAATACAAGTCTCCAAAATAATTATTTGCATAAAGCAGTTAGTAATAGATGGAGTGACATGCAAGTTTTAAAAGGATAATTCACTCATTGCTTTGAAGCCTTACTCTGCCCGGAGCAAGCTGACATGTTCTCTGGACATCTATGCAGAGCTTCTGAGCGATTCTTCTGATCCCTTTAGAACTTCCAGCAGTTTGGTGCTACCATGCACGTGCCCAAAAGGAACAATGTAATCCTTCCACTGACGGTTAAAGAAATGATAAACTGAATTTATTTTTTAATTCCACAAATATTTATAGAGTGTCTACTTTGTCTTAGGATCATAGAAGCTTGGTGGATAGGGATCACAGAAATGATCTAATCTATTCTCTCACTTAATAAATGGTTCCTCTCTGTGACATGCCTGACAAGTGACAATCTAGCTTCTGCATGAACACTTCAGAGGACAGATATGGGGCAGTCCTTTCCATTGTTGGATTGTTACCAATTGTTACCAATTGCTGCTGTGCACAGAATACTCTATTGACCATTTTGAAGGCTATAGCGATGGTGACAATAATGAATAATAATAACTAATATTTATATATGCCAGGCACTGTACTAAATACTTTACAATTGTTATCTCATTTGATCCTTACAACAGCCCTGGGTGATAGGTGCTTTTATTACCACTATTTTACAGATGAGGAGACTAAGGCAAATGGAGGTTAAGTGACTTGCTCAGGATTACACAGCTGATAGGGTGAGGGTCTGAATTTGAATTCAGATCTTTTTTTTTGGATAATTAATTTATTTATTTTTACTTTTCAGCATTCACTTCCATTAGATTTTGAGTTTTAAATTTTTCCCCTCCCACTCCTCTCCCCTCCCCCCCAAGATGGCGTGCAATCTGATGTAGGCTCTACTTATACATCCATATTAAGCATATTTTCCCATTAGTTATGATGTAAGGAACAATTAGAACTAATGGGAGGAACCATGAGAATGAAGCAATAGAACAAAATCTGCATTCAGACTCCATAGTTCTTTCTCTGAATGTGGATAGCGATTTCCATTGTGAGTTTTGGAGTTGTCTTAGCTTCTTGCATTGCTATGAAGAGCCACGAATTCAGATCTTTTTGATTCTATGCCCAGAACTCTATCCACTGTACCACTGAAGGTCTAATATCCCAGACTGAACCAAAATCAATATGAATTTTAGTAAAAATATAAAAGTAAAAGATAGTATGAGGCAACATTTATGTGACAATATAATTGAAAAATAAGACTGTAATTGAAAAAGTAATATTGTTAATAAATAGTATATCATACCCATTCATAAGATAGTAAGGTGACTGCCACTGGTGTATGAGAGAGTAGAATTTACAATCAGAACTGGCTTCAAATCCTTAACCAGTCCCATCACAAGAACATAAACTTTTAGAGATAGAAGGAATCTCACAATTAATACATCCCCCTCTCTTTGCTAATCTTTTTTAAGACAAGTTCTCTCTAACCATATTTTCTTCTGTTTTCTGCTTGTGAAATTGATTTTTTGGACCCAAGTATAAGTAATTTTAAGTATACTTGTGCCACCTAGCTGCCCCTCAGTAACCATTTCTTTAATGATCTGTTCTACACTTTCTACAGGAATTGAAATGAAACCCAATGGTCAGTACTTTTCTGATTTTGTTCTCTTCCCTTTGCCAAAATTTAGTACATAATTTTCTCTTTTACAGGATAGTAGTACCTCTTCCATTCTCCCTCATCTTTCAGATGTCACTAACAGTAGATCTGCAGTCACATCTGCCAGTTATTTTAGAATAGAAGGATATAGTCCAACAAAGACATATAGCTTGAATTCATTGTGAATTCACTTTCTGTATTTGTTACATTGGACAACTCCATCAACCTGTCTGGGAGGCTTTCTTCATCTACAATATGAAGAGGTTGATCTCTATGGTAATTTCCATTCCTTTGAATGGTCAAGGAAGGTTTAATGCATTGTAGCATGTACAGACAAAGGGGATGTGGAAGGAGAAAAAAACAGATTTGGAAAATTATGGGGAGATAAATGTTCTCCTGCCTATCAAGTTAATGAATTCAGGATGTTCTATAAAGGTGTTAAAGAAATAAGTGTAGAGGCAAAAGAGAAAAGAAATGAATTATGTCAGCTCCTGCTCCTGTTTCCTTATGTCAAAAAATAAATTGTTTCATCAATGTGAGGCCTTCTTTTTTTTAATATAGAACTAAACCTTGTCATTCTGTAGTAGTAGTGTGTAGAGTTGCTATGGCCAAAAGAATGTCCTTCCCTAGTGTTCAATTTTCTGGTGACTTATCTCTATGAATTTAGCTAAGGTAGTTCTCAGGTGACAGAGACATACTTCTGCACTTAAACATATACATAAAAACTTACTCACATTATAGAAACTGCCAAAACATGAGCATATTTGGCAAAGCTATTGAGAGCTCAGTGTCACCTTCCAAACATTATATTGCATAAGAGAAAGATGTGTGTGTGTGTGTGTGTGTGTGTGTATACGTGTGTACGTGTGTGTGTATTATCTCACATGATCATAATATTCAGGGGGGATACAACTAGAAAATTGTCTACATGTAGATTTTACAGATCAGGAGGCTGAGATACAAGGTCTCAGAATGTTAAATTTAGATCTTAGAGATAATGAAGTCCAATCTATTAATTGTAACAAAAAGAAAAGTGAAAACTAAAGAATCTAAGTGATTTACCCAAGACTGCCTAGTTTCCAAGTAGTAGAACAGGAATTCAAACCATTCTTTTCTTTTTGTTCCCAGGCCATATATTTTGTTTTTTAAAATAATTATTATTTATATCTTATTTTTACATCACCCATATTTTCCATTACTCCCTCTCAAAGAACTGTATCTTACAGCAAATTAAAATAAAGAAGAGTGAAAGAAAAGTTCAAAGAAAAAATGAGCACATTGCAAGAATCTGATGCCATGTTCCACACCTATGGTCCTCCACTTCTGCAAAGAATGGTGGGAGATATATCCTCATATCTTTGAGACCAAGGTTGGACATTATAATTTTGATATGATTGGTTTTTCATTGTTGTTTCTATCTACATTGTTGTGATCTTTGTGGTGGTTGTTTTCCTGGTTCTGCTCACTTCCCTTTACATCAGTTCATATAAATCTTCTCATGCTTCTCTGCTTATTTTTCCATGAATCTTCATATCCATTGTTACTTATAGCATGATAACAGTCCATTACATTTATGTACTATAATTTTTTTAGTACAATCCATGAGCATGTCCTTATTTTCCAGTTTTTTCCTCCCATAAAAAGGCTGCCATATATAATTTGGTCTATATGGGGCCCTTCTCTTTGTCATTGAAAACATTCAGAAGTTATTAAAGAAGTTGAGTAGTCTACCCAAAAGGCTTGAATTCAATGTATATCTTTTCTAATTAGTAAGTCAGAAAGCCATAGAATGTTAGCAAAGAAGAAAAGGAAAAGGAGCGTTTGTAGTAAATTCCTTTATTTGTGAGGGACAATATTAATGATCCAACCAAGGCTGAATCAAAGAAGGCCAGGCACAAAGTGAGTATTAAATTCTAAACCCTATTGTTGGGAGCTTCACTAGATATTGTAGTATAAGTTCAAGACTCTAATTTCAGACCCAGGAATCTTGGGGAATATATTCTATCTTTCTTCAGATATATGATAACATTCCCAAGAAAGGAAAGAGAAAATGAGATGATCAGAAAGGGTGAGAGATAGAAGAGAGGAATATAAGTGGAATTCTTGTTCAGTTATTGATTAAACCAGCTCAAGGTCTTTGTCTTAAAGGGTCAGACCCTTTAAGGTCTGAAACTCCTGTTCAGAACTAAGGTTTCTTTTGGTGCTCAGTCCCTGAAGGAAAAATCTTGGAGTAATACATCAGACATCCCTTCTAGCAGGCTTTTCAGTGTTCTAAGACTTGATGCAATGAGCATGATGTGATTCACAAGGAGGATGTTACTGACTCATAAATTTATCATTCTTCTATTTGGAATCCTTCCACATTTTCTCCATAACAATAATCCTCCTTTGTCATCAAAATGCCTCTATAATGCACATTCCTTTCTGTATTCCACTCCTTACTCTATGGACTTCTTTTAGCTTTGTCTGGCTTACTGACCTGTTTAAGACATGATCTACCTGGACAGAATTTCCTTCTACACTAGGACCTGGTAAATTTATTTCCTCTTTACTTTCTCACTCTTCTCTGTCTCACTTCTTCGCAGAGACTGGGCATTGTTTCCCTTGGGAATTGCCTGCTCTTTTAAAATGTCGTTTATTTGCCGTCTGAACTTTTAAATGGCTTTTGTCTCAAAATAAATATGAGCTTATTTGTATTGCATTCTGGAGGCAGTGTTTTCTAAAAATGAATGGAACACACTTTGGAGGAGGAAAGTGGGAAATTCTTGGGCAAATAGCCTTAGACTTAACTGTGTGCCTAAATCGAAGTCTCCGGAGAAGTACAAGATGGTACTTCATACTTACAATAGTAAATGCTTAATAAATCCTTGTTGCTTGATTACTTACATAGGAATAGCAGAGAGTCATATAAAAACTAAGAAAAAAAAATCTGAGAAGGATTTAGACCAGAGTTCTTAAACTAGAATCCATAATTTTTTTAATACTTTGATAACCTTATTTCAGTATAACTAGTTTTCTTTGTAATCCTATATATTTAATTTTAGACATTTAAAAACATTCTGAGAAGAGATTCATAGGCTTAACCAGACTGCTAAAGAGGTATATGACAAAAGAAAGATTAATAGCTCTGGTTTAGGCTAAATCTGTGTCTGGTTTTGAATTAATGAGTCAACAAAGAAGTGATATGTAGATAGCAGCATCTAAGTTAAGGGATTATGGTACTGGCAGCCTTGGGCTACATGCTTCATTCACCTGACCAGCTCATTATGTTCCCCTTTTGAACAAGAGACATGATAATGACTGTGTCTCCACCTCCCTTTCACTCCATAAAGTATAACTGAAATTATATGCAGTAGAAGTCATTTGGTCTGTTTGTGGATCCTGAAGAAGCCAGATGACTAAAATTCAAGGATCCTGGTGGCAAGTAGTGGAAAGAACTGGACAGCTAACCCGGGATGAGAATATGGAGGACCACAGAATCCAGGCAGGGAATTTAGCCTGCTCAGGATGCAGTTTTTTTGTTAGTTTGCTTTGCTTTCTGAAAACCAGTTTGGCTGTATCCATACAACATCAGTATTGTGTTTCTTTTAATTTGGAGACTACAAAGAGAAAAAAAAAGAGATTTTTAATCTAATATCCTTTTTTCCCCCTCACTAAATTGTGTGTAAGGTAAAAAGTCCTCAGTTTTCTGGATTCTACTCTTTCTGTTTAAATGAAGGATTTTGTGTAGCTAAGAAGAATCTTTTTTTGTGTTTGTTTTTGTTTGTTTTCACTCGTTTGACCAAGATCACTGTAATGATCTGTCAACAATAACACAAGGGAAGAAACACATTCATTCCTAAATAGCACTTCATAGGAAAAAGAAGGTGCAGTGCAAAGGTTTAAGAAATTTTGCTCCTTTATTCTTAATGAAGTGTAAATGCATGCACTTGAAGTGCTAATAATTTATATCTCTACGTATTTTATCTATATACAGATAGATATAATTTCTATATTATATCTGTATGTATGTTATCTAAATATAGATAGATATAATAAATCATTAGAACTTCAAATACATGAGTGAGGCCTACATAATTGGTTACACTAATTTTTAAAGTTTATTTCTCTACTATAATTAGCTAATTATATGTGTATACTATCCAGAGATTAGATTTTGGCCTTCGTATTCAATACCACATGATTTTTTTCCCTCTGTTAATCTGTTTTAAAAAAAATAGAGTTTTAAGAGTCAGCAGTATGTAAAAATAGGGTTTCAAAAGTCAGCAATGTAAAAAACAACTGAATATAATGGAGAGAGTACTAGATGTAGAATTAAGAGGCCTGGGTTTAAACTAGAGTTTCAAGGCATGCTGTGTTACCAGAGGCATTTCACTTGTTCTTATAGTCTCAGTTTCTTATGCTGTAAAATGGGGATAAAAATTCTTATACAGTCTACCTCATGCAGTTGTTGTGAGGAAAACTGGTTTGTAAACATTAAAGTTTTTTTTATAAATGTGAGTTATCATGGTTGTATAAAACCCCTGCACTAACTGAGGAAAGCGAACTGCTAACACAGTGAGGAATAAACTCACAACTTGAACATTTTGACAATAATGACATTAGACAAAACCACATTCCAGGCAGTTTTTAATGGCTCTAATAGAAGCCCAGTGACTCAGGGGAGCAGAAGGCTATAGGCCAAAGAATTTTCACCACCCAAGAAGAAAACTAATGGCCCATTAAAGCACACCCTGGATTGTCTTATTGTTGTCGTTGGGATTAGAATATACATCGTTCCTTTTAAAATAGAATGTTATTTCTCTGACATTCTAACATCTTTCCTGCTTTTTCTTCCTTGATCTCTGCCTTAGAAGAACTGCATATGAAAATGTGCCCATGATGCTAGCAAATTAAGACCTTTTATTTTCAGAAGGAAAGCAAATGGATATTGAGATCATTAAATCACTTTGAAGAGCATTAGAATGATACTATAGCTCAAATAATATTACAAAGGTATCCATATTAGAAGGTGTATAGGTGAACGTTGACAAAGAATACTTTTTTAAATTTGAAAATCTTATTAATGCTTTACATCCTTATCATTACTCACTATACTGAGTAAATCTTCCTTTATCTACTCCTACCTTTGCCGTGAGCCCTTCTTTTAAGAGAGAGAGAGAGAGAGATGGATGGATAGATAGATAGAAAGAGAAAGAGAGACAGAGAGAAAGTAAGTAAAACCAGCCAATAAATAGAATAGTTAAGCAAAACCAACTAAGTGATTGGGAGAAGGGGGCGAGTATAGCTGTGTGTTTGATATTATTTCACCTGTGGATCCCTAACTCTATAAATTCTATGTTTTGTGATCTATTTTCCTGGATAACCACATAGGCTCTCCCCTCTCTTTTTCCTCCTTCAACATGAAGTTCAAGCATGACCCTGCTGGTGGCCTCCCCACTAACTGCTTTCTTTTTATCTGTTTTGTATTTATTCTGTATAGATAGATAGAAAGATGTAGATATAGAGAGATTTTTTAATTTATAAATTCACTCCCTCCATAGAGTATAAGCTCCTTGATAGTAAAGATTGTCTTAGTCTCTGGATTTTTTATCCCTAGCATGTAGCACAGTGCAAGGCATATATTAGATGCTTAATAAATGCTTGTGGATTGATTGAAGTCTGGCTGAGCACTTTCTTCAAGTATATGAGTTGAAAATGGAATTGTGCAGCAGGGTGAAGTATAGAAGAAATGTATTGTATACCTGCACAAATAAACCCTTGTTAACCCAACTGAATAATATAGTTTTAAAGGGAATTGGAGCTTGATATCTCATTGAATGCTTACGGAAAATGTGAATTTAATTTTCTAGTTTAAATGGTGTACTTTATCAATAATTTGATCAGTCAACATTGATTAAGCACTTACTATGTATAAAGTACTGTGCAAGTAGTAATAATAATAATGTTAGCATTTAGATAATGCTTACTATGTGCCAAGCCCTGTGCTAAGTGCTTTATTACTATTATCTCATTTGATTCTTATAGCAATCCTAGGAAGTGGGTGCTGTTATTGTCCTCATTTTACAAATGAGGAAATAGGTTAAATCACTTGCCCTGGATCATACAGCTGGTAAGTGTCTGAGACCAGATTTGAACTCCAGTCTTCTTTACTCCAGGGCCTGCTCTCTATTCATTATATGCTGTAGATACAAAGACAAAAAAAAAATCAAACTGTCCCAAATTGTGATGAGCTTCCATTTTTCATTCTGCACACCGCTGCCAGAATAATTTTCCTCAAGTGCAGATTCAGTTATTTGACTCCCCTACTCAAACAAATCCAGTGGATTTTTATTGCCTCTAAAATTAAACCTAAACTTCTCTTTTTAGCTTTTAAAGCTCTGTACAGCTTGACCTCAACTTACCCTCTCAACCTTATTGGATATTTTCCCACATGAACCCAGCAATCCAGACAAACTGGCTTCTTCTTTCTTTTCCTCACTCATGGCACTCCATTTCCTTTCTTGACTTTGCATTGGCCATCGTCCATGCCTGGAATGCAGTCCCTCTTTACCTCTACCCTCTCTTCCTTTAAGATGCAGGTCAGGTACTATCTTCTTCATGAAGCATTTCTTGATACCTCCAATTATGACTTCCCTCCCAAAGACCTTGTAATTAGCTATTTAATGATGTGCATGCGTGTGCATGTGTGTATACGTGTATGTATATATATGTATATTATTAACTATATATCTATGATGTATTTTTATATGTTCTTATTATCTGCTGCATTAGTCTATGTATACATTGCAGGTCAGGATTCTTTTATTCTTTGCATTTGTTTCTCTAGTGCTTACTACAGAGTGTGACACATACTGAGAATTTAGTTAATATATGTTGATTGATTGATTCATTAATTTTCTCAGGAGAGAACAACATGTACATAAATGAACATACAAAACAAATGTAAAGTAATTGTCACATACATATTTGTGAATGGCAGGTTGAAGCAGTAAAGAGATCTCAGGAATTACAAACTATAAAAATGTTATGACTATTACTAAACATAACAATATCTTCTCTGGGTAGTATGTACCATGTGTGCAAAAAGAAAGGGTTATGGAAAGACAGGAGACTTAGGCTCTAGTTCAGGCTCTACCACCATGTAGCATTAACATACCATCTACCCACTATTGGTTTCAGTTTGATCATCTGAAATAAGAGTGTCAGACTCCTTTATCTCTTATCAGTCCTCCAAGTTTGTAGTATCATGTCATATTATAAAGAACACTCGGAGTTAGAGTCAACAAGGCCTGGTTCAATTCCTCTCTCTTCTACTCACTGAATGTGCCTCAGGTCAAGTAATTTGATAGTTATGGAAGTGAGACAAGAAATCAGTTCTCCTAAATTCCAACCCTATAGACTTTTGAAGACACTTGTTGTTCAGTCATATCTGACTCTTTGTAACACAATTTGGAGTTTTCTTTGCAAGGATACTGGAATTGTTTGTCATTTCCTTCTCCATCTCATTTTATAGATGAGGAAACTAAGGCAAAGAGGGTTAAGTGACTTGTCCAGGGTCACACAGCTAATAAGTCTCTGAGGGCAGAAGATGAGTCTTCCTGACTGCAGACCGGGCACTCTATCCACTGCAACACGTAGCTTCCACTCAACAACCTGAACTTTGATAGTATGAAGCATGGTTTTCAGTTTCCCAAATGTGGATTGTCAGAAGCAGAGCTAAGATGGCAGAGTAAGGACAGGGACTTGCCTGAGCTCTGCCCCAAAGCCCTCCAAATACTTTTAAATAATGACTCTAAACAAATTCTAGAGCAGCAGAACCCACAAAAAACAATACAAAACAAAAACAAAAACACGGGAGTGAAACAGTTTTCCAGCACAAGACAACTTGGAGGGCTGGCAGGAATGGTCTCTTGCACCAGGGTGAGAGAGGAGTGTAGTCCAGCACAGGCTGCGCTAGAGCAGACCAGACCCCAGCAAACGAGGAGCAGGCCACAGGGTGACTGAATCAATGGTGGCGGTGCCGATTTCCTGACCTCTTAGTCCACAGACGCAAAGACAACTTGGAAAGTCAGCAGGAAAGGGCTGACACACCCACGTAAGAGTAGAACACAGTCCCAGCACAGGCCGTGCCAGCACAACCCAGGCCACAGCAAACCAGGAGCAGGACTTGAAAGTGACTGAATCAGCAGCACCACAAGCTGCCTCCAGAGCTCTTAGCCCACAAATGGTAGGGGGTCAAATAACTGGAGGTTACAGGTGTCTCTTTGCTAGCACTGAGGCAGGACTCTGTTGCTTTGCCCATGCTCAGATCTGGATCATAGTCCTGGGTGGCAGTCCCAGTGCAGGGAGGAACACTAGCACAGTAGAGCTTGCAGCCCCAGTGGAGGGGGAACCTCCTCACAGTTCCAGGGTCAGTGACAGGCCAGAGCACAGACCAGAAGAGGAGTAAACACACCTCTCTTGAGATCATACCATCTTGGAAGAATTAAAACTTATAGGTCCCTAGAAGTATCTCTGAAAACAGCTGTACAGAATCTCTGAAGCTTGGAACAGTGTGCCCTCCAGCCTGGAAGCAGAGCCCTAATTTAACAAAGAATTAATTCAAGTAATAGACCGGGAAAATGAGCAAACAACAGAAAAAACTCTGACCATAGAAAGTTACTGTGGTGACAAGGAGGATCAAAACATATACTCAGAAGAAGATAACAAAGTCAAAGCTCCTGCATCCAAAGCCTCCAAGAAAAATATGAATTGGTTGTAGTCCATGGAAGAGCTCAAAAAGGATCTTGAAAATCAAGTAAGAAAGGTAGAGGAAAAATTAGGAAGAGAAATGAGAGTGATGCAAGAAAATCATGAAAAATAAGTCAGCACTTTGGTAAAGGACACACACAAAAATACTGAAGAAAATAACACCTTAAAAAACAGACTGTGCCAAATGGTAAAAGAGGTTCAAAAAACCAATGAGGAGAAGAATGCCTTAAAAAGCAGAATTGACCAAATGGAAAAAAGAGGCACAAAAAATCATTGAAGAAAAAAAAAAAACTCCTTAAAAAGCAGAATTGGCCAGATGGAGAAGGAGGTACAAAATCTCATTGAAAAATGTAGGTTTTTGTGAAATGGAAATTTATTGCTGTATATTTTGAATCCTCTCATATGGTCTGCTGTGCACATGGCAATGCTTTTTTTTCTCTTATTTTGTATTTAAGTCTTAGTATTTAAATTTATAATATGTTTCTTTTTCTTTTCTTATTGTGTATTTAAGTTCAAAATAAATTAATAAAAAAGTAGAATTGGCCAAATGGAAAAGAAGGTACAAAAGCTTACTGAAGAAAATAATTCCTTAAAAATTAGATTTGAACAAATGGAAACTAATGATTTTATGAGAAATCAAGAAACAATAAAACAAAACCAAAAGAATGAAAAATAGAAGACAATGTGAAATATCTCATTGGAAAAACAACTGGTGTGGAAAATAGATTCAGGAGAGATAATTTAAAAATTATTGGACTACCTGAAAGCCATGATCAAAAAAAGAGCCTCGACATCATCTTTCAAGAAATTATCAAAGAAAACTGTCCTGATATTCTAGAACAAGTGGGTAAAATGGAAACGGAAAGAATCCACTGATCACCTCCTGAAAGAGATCTCAAAATCAAAACTCCCAGGAATATTATAGCCAACTTCTATTGCTTCCAGGTAAAGGAGAAAATATTGCAAGCAGTCAGAAAGAAATAATTCAAGTATTATGGAGCCACAGTCAGGATAAAACAAGATTTAACAACTTCTACATTAAAGGATTGGAAGGCTTGAAATAAGATATTCCAGAAGACAAAGGAGTTAGGATTACAGTCAGGAAATCACTGACTCAGCAAAACTGAGTATAATCCTTCAGGGGGAAAAATGGATATTCAATGAAATAGAGGACTTTCAAGCATTTCTGATGAAAAGACCAGAGCAGAATAGAAACTTTGATTTTCAAATACAAGGCTCAAGAGAAGCATAAAAAGGTAAACAGGAAAGATAATTTATGAGGGATTTAATAAGGTTAAGCTTTTTACATTCATATGTGGGAAGACAATACCTGTAACTCATAAGAGCTTTCTCATTATTAGGGCAGCTAGAAGGAGTATATATAGACAGAAGGCACAGGTTTGAGTTGAATATGAAGGGATGATGTCTAAAAATTAAAAATAAAGGATAAGAGAGGAATGTATTGGGTATAAAGGAAAGGGAGAGGTAGAAAGGGGTAAAATCTCTCACATAAAAAAGGCAGGAAAAAGGCTTACAGGGGAGGGCAAGATGGGGGAGGTGAGAGGGAGTGCATGAACCTTACTTTTATTAGAATTGTCTCAAAGACAGAATAGCATACACTCAATTAGGCATAGAAATCTATCTTACCCTACAGGAAAGTAAGAAGGGAAGGGAATAAAAGAAGGGGGGGGTATGATAGAAGGAAGGGCAGATTGGGGGAGGGAGTAATCAGAAGCAAAACACTTTTGAGGAGGGATAGGGTCAAAGGAGAGAGAGAATAAAATAAATAGGGACAGAGAATAGGATGGAGGGAAATACAATTAGCAATACTGACTGTGGAAAAAAAAATTGAAGTAAGTTTCTGTGATAAAGGCCTCATTTTGCAACCATATAGAGAACTGAATCAAATTTATAAAAAATAAGAGCCATTCCCCATTGGATAAATGATTAAAAGTTGTGAACAGTTTTCAGATGAAGTAACCAAAGCTATTTATAGCCATATGAAAAAATATTCTAACTCACTATTGATTGGAGAAAGGCAAATTAAAACAGTTCTGAAATACTACCTCATATCTGTTATATTGGCTAATAGGACAGAGAAGGCAAATGACAATTGTTGGAGGGGATGTGGGAAAAATGAGACATTAATGCACTGTTGGTGGAATTGTGAACTGATTCAACCATTCTGTAGAGCAGTTTGGAACTTTGCCCATAGGGCTATAAAACCATGCATACCCTTTAACCTAGTAATGCTACTACTAGGTCTGTGTGCCAAAAGAGATAAAAAAAGGAAAAGGACTTACATGTCCAAAAAATATTTATAGCAGCTCTTTTCTGGAAGCAAATAATAGGAAACTGAGAGGATTCCCATCAATTGGGGAATGGCTGAACAAATTGTGGTATGTGGTTATGATGAAATACTATCATGCTATAAGAAATAAGGAGCAGGATGCTCTCAGAAAAAAAAACAAAACCTGGAAAGACTTACACAAGCTGATGGAAAGTGAAATGTACTGTGTACAAAGTAACAGCAATATTGTCTAAGATGGTCAGCTGTGAATTAGCTATCCTCAACAATACAATGATCCAAGACAACTCTGAAGGACTTGTGATGAAAAATGTTATCTGTCCCTAGAGAAAGAACTGATGGTATCTGAATACAGATTGAAACATTCTTTTTTCACTTTATTTATTTTTGAGGGTTTTTTTTTTTTGGTCTATGTTTTCTTTCACAATATGACTCTTACAGAAATGTTTTGCATGACTACATTTGTATAAGCTATATCAAATTGCTTGCCTTCTCAGTGAGGGGAGGGGCAGGGAGGGAGGAAGGGAGAGAATTTAGATCTCAAAATTTTAAAAATGAATGTAAATTGTTTTTACATGTAACTGGGCACAAATAAAATACTAAATGAATTTTAAAAATTAATAAAAATACTCAACTATGTATCCAACATGTTCAGCTGCATTTGTTTTTATTAGTCTAATTGTTTTTAGCCAATACTTACTTAGGACTTTACAATTTTAAAAGTATATTGCCTTTGTAAGTACTTTACATGTATTGAACATTTTTTGCTCATAATAGAACTTTGAGATAGGCAATGTGTATGTTACTATCTCCATTTCATCGATAAGGAAATTGAGGTCCTGAAATATTAAGTAATTTACCCAAGGTAAAACAGCTAATAAATGCCAAGATAGTGATTTAACTGGTTTTTCAATTCCAAACCCATTCCTATAAGACAGTTAGTTGCCTGGGAAAGATTGGCATCACTGAGGTCAAGGGTACACTATCTCCTACCCTTCCTAACTCCCAGAGCAATTAATCAATTAGTAATCATTTATTAAAGACCTTCTATGTACCAGGTACTGTGCTAGACATTGGAGATACAAAGAGAAAACAATACATGATCTTAAGGAGTTTATGTTCTATGTAGCAATCCTACTGTTATCTAGCTAATATGCACCCAACACAAAGAATAGCCTATAAACTGTTTCATTCTTCTTGAGCTATGGGGAGAACAGTTTGTTTTTATTGCTGTCTATAACTTGTACAAGTGAATGGAAAATGGAAAATGAAAAAATGGAATCTACCAACCACAGCAGGAAAAACCAAATTGTCAGACCCCATATTGTGGTTCAGAGATTCAGGGAGGGAAAGATTTAGATGCTTTATCTGCTGAGTCTTGACCTGCCATACCAACATTCCATCCAGTCTAAATGAGTCTTTGGCTCAAAGCTGATTGTGTGTGTGTGTGTGTGTGTGTGTGTGTGTACGTTGTTGCATATGTGTGGGTGCATTGCATACATATGCAACACACATATGTAACACCTAGAATTGTTAGAATCTTAGAGTTAGTCCACATAGCCCATCATTGTCCTAAAGTATTAATCATTTCTCATATTCCATGTCTATATTTCTTTCTGCTCATGGAAACTAGGTTCTGACCCAAAAATGCTAGACCCCTGGTCAGCATCTTCAGTACTTGTTACCCCTTCTCTTATTTTCCTCAACATGTTAATAGCAGACTAATGGGAAGAGGCCGTGGTGTTATAGATTTAAAGCTGGAAGTGACCTAATAGGTTGATGATTCAACCCTTTCATTTTTCAGATGTGGAAACTGAGGCTTAGAGAAGTGAAATGATTTGCTCCAGGTCACCCAAGTATTATTAGCAAAAATATAATTTGAGCCCCTGCTC
This sequence comes from Vombatus ursinus, assembly GCF_900497805.2. Taxonomy (NCBI): domain Eukaryota; kingdom Metazoa; phylum Chordata; class Mammalia; order Diprotodontia; family Vombatidae; genus Vombatus; species Vombatus ursinus. Next base: position 10,694,328 of record NW_020954642.1, read on the forward strand.
CTCTGACCTCAGGTCAATCACTCTTTCTGTTTGATAATTCTTACTACTCCTACTTCAGATCCTCCCTCCCTCTTCTGCTTCAACTCTGCAGTCTCTTCTTTTGAGTTTTACTCAATTCACGTATATCACCCAATCAAAGACCCTTGTTTAGCTAATATTCTGGGTTCTAGATCCCTCTCTTACTTTCTCAAGGAGTTTGGTATCTGGTGGTTTAGAGTTTTTCTCTTTACCTCATTCTTGGATGCTTTAATATTAATGTTGTCTTCTCAAGCTTCCAGCCCTTTCTGTATCTACTTTAGCTTCCATTATCTTTATTTTCACTTTATCTTATCCATTAGTCAATTAAACAAGCATTTGTTAAATAATTATTATTTGACAGGCATTGTGCTAGGCATTGCGGAATACGAAGATAAAAATGAAATAATCCCTGCCCTCAGGGAGCTCACGTTCTATTGGGAGAAACCACATGTAGATATATGAGTAGTACCCAATCGGGATTTGCTCCTCCAGTCTTCACTCATGCTAGAAAATTGAGTTCCCAAAAGACTCCTGGGTTTTTGGATTTCCCTTGGGAAGTTGTGGTTTTTAGTACTGTCACCCATAAGCTCTCATTTGGTGTGATTTCCATTATTGATCAACCAGCAAATCTTTAATGGCTTCTAGAAAGGGGTATTTACTGAAAAGGTGTAGCAGAAACAGTAGTTACAAAACATTTCCCCTAACCCAAAGTATGCAATCTTCTCTTTCACACACAAGGTTCTTGGGGAGAGTAGGCTCAAATTTAAAGTACATTGGGAGGAAAGAACATGTGTAGAGAACAAATTAAACTGAGAGGTCCCTCAGTACTCCTGCCTTGAAAATCATTTTCTCAGTTTTGGAGTCCTTATTAGGTTCCCTTCAGGCATAACTCTCTGCTGGGCTTTTAGGATTGACACCTCTCTAGATTCCATAATGAGTATTTCACACTGTTATGAGTCATAATCCCCAGAGTTGTCATGAGGTCCTTTTCTTCTACATCTATATACCAGCATTTTCTCTGTTGTCAGTCACTACCACTCCAGTAAATTCTGCTGTGGACTGGGGTTTAACAGTGGAACCTCTGATAGTTACGATAGATTGTCTTGTAGCCTATTAGTTAGTTTGAATTTTCATTCACCAAACATCCAGAATGACAGGCTCAGGGACAAATGATGACCAGGTGGGAGACAGGGTAACATTCCTCTACCTGGCTGCTCATGGAAGTTGTACGTTGTTGTTGTTGTCCAGTAGTTCAATTGTGGCCAACTCTACGTGATGCTATGGATTTTGTCCATGGGCTTTTCTTGGCAAAGATACTTGAGTGGTTGGCCATTTCCTTCTCCAATGTGTACCCATTTTACAGATGAAGATCTGAGGCAAATAGGGGTTAAGTGACTTGCCCAGGGTCAGACAGCTAGTAAGTGTATAAGAGCAGCTTTGAACTCAGATCTTTCTGACTCTAGGCCCAGTGCTCTACTCATAGTACTACTTAGCTGTCCATTGTTATTCGTCCTTCCTCTTTTTTTTTTCTTTTTTTGGCTAGGCAATGGGGTTAAATGACTTACCCAGGGTCACACAGCTAGTGAGTGTTATGTGTCTGAGGCCAGATTTGAACTCAGGTCTACCTGACTCCAGGGCCAGTACTCTATCCACTGTGCCACCTAGCTGCCCCCATCCTTCCTTTTTTGAAGAGGATCAGGACATCACATTATATCTTCACTTGTGAGTGAATTGTATTTAAGTGAAGCAGAGTTGCACAAAGTTGTCAACCTCAATTTCTCTTCCTGAGTCATTGATGTCTAGTGGCTGGACAAAAGTCAAAATAACTGGTGTTGGCCCAGGCTGCAGTAGAAGACCTTGGCATCTTTGATGTCTGACCAAGCTCTTAAATGCTCTAAGCACCTGCTTCAGCCGCCTTCATGGCTGTTGGAACAAATTGTTCTCCTTCGCTTATTCTACTGGGGAAAGTCTTCATGTGCTTGAGTCGACATCCCCCTAACTCACCGACAGGGTTGAGGCCTATGTGTTACCCTCAACCTAATTTAGCCTGTCTGCCTAGACAGTTTTAATAAGATGTTGTCAATGTGCTTGCTACATCTTCTTGGAGCCATAGGGGAGAGTTGGGTGAAGGGGCACATCGACGGTAAATAAACAGCTCTGAAATGGGGTTGGCAAGCCCTCACACCAGAGGTGCTAATCCTCCCTGTATACCTCATGCATCCCAAGGAAAACAGGCAAAAAGGGCCAGCAAAGGTGCAGATATGGATACCTTTCTAGACATTTCATATTACTTTACTTTATAGCTAAACTGGACTTATAGATGGTACAAAAAATTGGTGTTCAATCTCCCACCTCCATACATTCATGAAGGTTGTCCTGTCAATTCTGTCTTTGTAACATGTCTCACCTATGATCCCTTTTCTCCTTTGACACAACCACCATCCTAGTGAAGACAAGTCCTCTTCCCCTCATGCCTGTTCTATTGCCATAACCTGCTGGTTGGTTTTCCAGCCTCAAGTCTCTCTGCATTCTAATCCATCCTCTATTCAGCTGTCAAATTGATCTTCCTAAAGCACAGGTCTGACTAGGTTACTCACCTATTTAATAAATCCCAGTGGCTCTTTATTACTTTGAGGATCAAATGTAAAATCCTGTTTGGCTTTTAAAGCCCTTTATAACCTGGCCTTCTGCTACTTTTCCAGTTTTCTTACATCCCCTCATCATACTCACCAAACCAGTGACCCTGGCTTCCTTGCTGATTTTCACAAAAGACAACTGTTTTCCAAATCCATGCATTTTTGCTGGTTTTTTTCCTCTCCCTGGAATTTTTCCCCTCCTCATCTCTATCTTCTGGCTTCCCTGAATTCCTTTAGGTCCCAGTTACAGTCTCCCTCCCCCTTCTACAAGAAACTTTTCCTCTTAATATTAATTTCCTTTCTCTTAAGATTATTTCCATTTTATCCCATATAACTTGTTTGTACATAGTTGTTCGAATGCTGTCTCCCTCTCATTAAAAGGTTAGCTCCTTGAGATCAGGGATGATTTTTTGCCTTTCTTTATATCCAGAGCACTTGACACAATGTCTTGAACATTTTGGAGATTGTGAGAGGAGTTATAGACCTATGAGTTTATCTATGTGGCTCATAACATCCCTAATTGATGAAGTCCAGCAACTCACAGACTTTGAGAAACCAGTCACCTCCACTCTGTTGTGGAATTGTGGAATAGAAGTAAAACCTTTTTGTAGAGCCTTAACCAACAACTCACTGAAAGTCCTTAGGATATTCACATATTTTCATATTTGCCTGTGATGCCAAAGAAAATTCAGATGCCACTCTAAATCTCTGTTACAGAGTGACTTATGAGGATATGAAAAGTTGAAATAAGAGAACAAGGCATACAGAAATCCTCTGCAGCAGCCTGGAATACAGTAACATTGATGACTGATGGCTCTGATTATCATTGCCAGAGCTGCACAATGGCCCAGGGTATCAATTGCTTCCTCAGGCAATCTGTGGATCTTTTTGAAACAATTACAATGATCTATCTGCATGTGATATTAGCAGAGGGCTTGAAAGCTTCTCTCACTGTGATATATGTTTTGAATGAGAAGAATAATGTGATCTAATATTCAAATAAAGATGATCAGTCATTTAAAGAGAGATATTTGGCAAAACATAACAGAGTACCATTTTGTGATCTATGTATAAATTCTATTTTGATTTCTAATTAGAACAAGCTAAATAAGCTGCTGGTTAATGTGTCAGATCAGTTTGAGATGATTCTTCACCCCAGCTCAATACAATGTGTTATAATTGTGAACAAAAGCCTTTTTTTTTGTAAATTCTTGTTGGCCTAAAGATTTTTCTTAGACAGTAATCTAAAGTTTATGCCAATGAATCTGGAAGAACAAAGAGGGCCATTGGTAGAGAAGTAAGGCAGATATATCAATAAAATAAATATGGGACATCTAGCCCTCTTGGAATTAATCTTTTTGGAGGTATGAGTAATATAGCCTGTTTGGTACAAATGTGGCAACCAAATCCATTTGTTACTTATATTTATTTTAAATTACTTGATTAAAGTGGGATCCTCTGAACACATTCAGTGATATGTGTTTATTACCTGTGCTCAATCACACCAGGGGAAGATCTAGTGTTCTCTGAGCCCTGTTTCCTGTTTGTTTGTTTTTCTTTTTCTTTTTTTTTTTTGTATAAAGAACAGCATGATAAAATCTTTACATTTAGTATTTTTTTAAATAATGTCCTTCCAGCATTCAGGGCTGGGCCTCATCAGTAAAAGGAAAAGAACAAAAGAAAAAGAAAACAAACAAACCAAAAGGATGCTATGTGTAACAATTCTCAATCCAGAGTCAGGCACACTGAGAGTAATAGCAAGCCAAAGTAACATGATATTCAAGAACCTAGCCCTGTCGTTGGATAAGGCTATATGTTAAACTAGCTCTAACATTCTACGTTCTGAAGTTTGATGCTCTAAGGATCCTTACAAAGCTGATGCTTCTTATATGATATTCTAACATTCTGACATTGTGAGGTACCTTCTATGCAGAACATTTTAGAAACTATTCATTTTTACCTCCCAATACACCTGTGAGAGAGGTAGTCTCAGGAATAAGTTGGATGATTTGTCTAAGACCATATAGCTATTAAGTGGCAAGGAGAGGCCTCAAACCTAGGTCTTTCTGACTCCACGTTTAGAATGTATTCCACCACTCTGTTACCTCTATAGACTTGCTTATATACATGGTGGTGATGAACTCGTTTTGGTTTGTTGTACATTTCATTTAAACCTTGGCAGGTGGGTCCTTAATTCTAGTGGACATGAATTTGATTGAGCCAAGTTTAATAAAGTCTAAGTTCATTGTCTCCACGCTGTTTATGATATTTTAAACTTTGAGAAAATTCCCTCTCAACTGTATAGTCCCTTTTAGCCAAAAGGGAACTTAAAGCTAAATGACTTCTCTCATTCTTTGAACAGATCTACATGAAATTTACGTACCTAACAATAACTTACCAATTGATTCAGTCCAATTCAGAAGGAAAAAAACCCGATGATTTTTATGCTGAGTCAGACCAATTTAATTTGAAAAGGCAATGTGGTATAGTGGGTAGAATTCTGGACTTGGAATGAACAGATATAAGAGTTTGAATTACAATGACAGCCTTCATGAGTTTACCACTCATTATGCATATTAGTCTTAACTTTTGTTTGAAAAGGAAAAGAAAGTTGTTTTTGCATAAACAAAACAGATACAGCCAAAATTAAAAGCAAAGCAGGAAATGAGGGGAAATATTATAGTAAGTTTCTCTGATAAAGGACTCATTTCTCAAATATATAGGGAACTGAGCTAAATTTATAAAATTATGAGCCATTCTCCAGTTGATAAATGGTTAAAGTATATGAACAAACTTTTTAGAGGACGAAATCAAAGTGATCAATAGTCACATTAAAAAAATGCTCTAAATCACTACTGATTAAAGAAACGCAAATTAAAACTTGGAGATACCATTTCACACCTATCAGATTGACTATTATGACAAAAAAGGAAAATGATAAATGTTGGAAGGGATATGGAGAAATTGGAACACCAACACACTGTTGGTAGAGTAATGAACTGGTCCAACCATTCTAGAGAACAATTTCTAACTGTGCCCAAAGGGCTATAAAATTGTGCATACCCTTTGTCACAGCAATAACACTACTGGTTTGGTATCCCAAAGAGATCAAAGAAAAGGGAAAAGAACTTTTTTGTGCAAAATATCTATAACATTTCTTTTTGTGATGGCCAAAATTTGGGAATTGAGGGAATGCCCATCAAATGGAGACTGGCTGAGTAAGCTGTGGTATATGATTGTGATGGAATCCTATTGTGCTAAGAGAAATGACGAGCAGGATGGTTTCCTGGGAATCCTTATACAAACTAATGAAAAGTGAAGTGAGCAGAACCAGGAGAGCATTGCCCACAGTAACAACAATATTGTAAGGATGATCAACTATGAAACACTTAGCTACTCTGATCAAGACAGTGATCCAAGACAATTTCAAAGGACTCATGATGAAAAATGCTATTCCCCTCCAGAGAGAGAACTAGTGAACTTTGTGTGCAGATTGAATCATAATTTCTTAAGCTTTATTTTTTTCTCTGTATATGTGTTTTCTTTTGTAATGTGGCTAATATGGAAATGTATTTTGCATGACTTCACATGTATAATCAATATTGTATTGCTTGTTTCCTCAAAGGGTGGAAGAGGGACAGAAGAAAGAGAGAGAATTTGGAACTCAAATTTTTATAAAATGTTAAATTTTTTAAAAATGTAATTGGGAAATATTTAGTAAGTTAAAATTACTTAAAGAAAAAGAAAAGAAAAAAGTGGTTTCTACTAGATTCCAAGGGGACTAAAGTTTTATCTTTTCAATCCAAGTTTTTTTTTAATGAATTCCAGACATATAAGATTGTTATATAAACAGGTCACAGCAAATCTCATCTTCTTAATATGGTTAGCCTAGAGAAAAGACTTGGGCCTGGGGGTGGCAGTGAAGGGGCATTAGAGCTGTCTTTAAATATCTAAAAGGCTTTGATGGAGAAGAGGTTTTTTGATCTTGGCTTGAACACAAGAACACAAGAGCTCTGAGCAATGGCCAAGAGTTATGGAGCAGTAGATTTCAGCTCTATGTAAATAGGTTGTGGGGGTGGGGGTGGGGAAGACACGTCCTAAGAACGTGAGCTGTTAATAAAAAAGGTTTTCTCAGGAGGTAGCACACTGGCCATTGTTAGGAGTCTTCGAGCAGATACTGAATAGCTATTTGTTGGGTATCTTGCACTAGACACTCATGTTCAGTTAAATGTTGGAATACATGGCTTCAGAGGACCCTTTCAATTTTGAAATACTGTGATTTTTTTTTTTTGATTCTTTATAATCCTGGCTCCCTGTTCCACTTCTATTTTACATAAGTAGGGATTTAGAACAGGAAGGATAGAGGTAACCTATTGCAAACCCCATCATTTTTACAAATGAGGAAACTGAGGCTCAGAGAAGTCATGTTTCTATCCTGGGCTTTCTTCACCTCTTTCATGTGTTCTATTTTTCTGGAGCTGTCATGACCAAAGTACAACATCATAATTCTAGTATTTCACATTCATAAGGTGCCAAAGTACTTTCCTTAACATAAACTTGTGAGGTAATATAAGTATGATTATCCTCATTTAATAGATGAAGAAACTGAGGCACAGAAAAAAAAGAGACTTGTTCACAATCAGAAGGAATTCTAACCCTTCTGCATACAAACCTTAGATCTCTTTGTACAATACCACACTCTCTATTTACTCTCTGTAGAAGTGACTATGGCTTTGTAGAAGGGAATGATGAAGTTTTTTGTTTATTTTTTCTCTCCTCTCCTCTCTTCTCTTCTCCTCCGATTTCCATTTTCCTTCCAGATAATGATCAAAATTAGTAAAGACTGAGAATAGAGGGTCTTGTTTCTGTTTCTTGTCCAGAAACAAGATGATACATGTTTTGGTCAAAGGTCTTTTGCTCGTCATAAAGCTAAATGACTTCTCTCATTCTTTGAACAGATACATATGAGTATGTAACTTACATGTTGAGTCAGTTCAATTCAGAAAAACACACTCATTTTTATGCTTGGTTAGACTGATGTAATTTGAAAAGGCAGTATGGTATAGTGGGTAGAGTTTTAGACTTGGAATCAGAAAACCCAAGAATTTGAATCCTGCACCTGTTAACATATTTGCGGTGTGATGATGGGCAAATTGGTTCATCTCACTAAGCCTTAATTTTGTCATCTGTAAAGTGAGAGTAATAATGTATGTAGAATCTACAAAGAACTGTTGTGGGGCTCAAATGAAGTACTATATGTAAAGTGACTATGGCAGCAACGTTAAGGAATATATTTTAAGTTCAATTGAACAACTGAAACAGACATTCTAAAACACTTACAGTGCAGAGCCTGTAATAGAAATTGTAGGAGACACAGAGCTTAGCTAAGTAGAATAAAGTAACTATTATGTGCAGAGGACTATAGTGGGTGCTGAAGGAGATACAAAGTTTAGATAAACTGAAGTTAGAACCCAGGTATCCTGACACCTAAGGCAGTGTTTTGTTTTGTTTAGTTTTCCTTCCTACTATACAAGTTTGCCACTTTGTCATGAAATTTAAGAAGTGTCAAATCCTGATCCCTGGGTATTTTAACACGTATCCTGCAGTGCTCTGAGTCCTAAACAAAGGAGCAATAAACTAGCATTATATCCACCTACAAATTCTAATTCTAATAGCAAAACTACCCAAATGTGAGGGTCTGCTTGCCAAAACCACTCCCTCTTGAGTGAAACCAATTTCACAGAATGTCTTCCACAGAATGGGCACTCAATAACTATTGGTTGATTGAATTTTATTTTAAAGTTATAAAAACCATATATGTTTTTATCTCATTACTCCATTTTAATAGCATATACGCATAATGCCTTCTATGATGATTGCAATTAAATCAGAAGGCAGAGGAAATGTTCAATTTGGAAATTGATTGAACTGTTAACAGTTCTTTGGCGATTCTGGATTAGAGATAGGTTGGAGTCAGATATGATGCTCAACATTATTATAATTAAGCATTAATGCAAAGGGAAAAAAATGAGATTAACAGACCATAGGTTCATTATCTCATTTGGATTAAAATAAAAAGAACATTAAAAACACACGGTAGGGTTCATAAATCATTTAAATTCAGTGTATAAAAGTGAAATACTGTCTTTTTTCAGATTTTTTTTTCTTTTTGGACAATAGTGATAGAGAGTGTCTTGGAAACATAGTCCAGGTAACCTAGTCTTAGAACCTGTTTTTATTATAACCATCAAGCCTGTCAAGTTGACCAGCTCAGTCTAGGACCCAAACTCTTTTTGATTGACTTAATAATAATACAGACTTGTTGACTGATGCCATTTTTGCTCCTGGCTCTACTATTTCAGAAACACAAATACTAGTCACAATTTTCTTTGTGCTCTGACCCGGAGGTCATTATGTAAATTCATATGTGGGTCAGAGTGTTGGGATGGAATAATTCAGAGCAGAAAGACTTGTATGAATCCATTAGCTTTAGAAATATAGCAAGTTCTCTCTGCGATAATTACTCCCAAAAGATTAAGTCCTAGGCTCCAGGGAATATATCTTCAAGGCTCCCTCTATCCTTGTTATCAAAAAAAAAAAGTCACTTGGTAAAGAAGACAGTATTTCACTTTTATGTATTGCATTTATGTGCTACCAATCAGATCACTGTCAATAGCCAGTTTCTTGACTTTTATTGATACCAGGCCAAGGCCCAGTGTTTCTAGGAAATGTAGTAACTAAAAAACATTGATTTTAGAATCAGAAGGCCTAAATTCATATCCAGGGCACATTATTTATTAGCTATGTCACTTTAAGCACACTTGTTACCTGTCTGAACCTCTGCTTTGTAATATGAAAACATGGAGGTAATGTGGTATAGTGAAAAGAGCGAGAGGTTTAGAGTCAGGAAGACTTGACTTCATATATTACTTTTGACTCTTGCTAGCTGTACGGAAATGAATAAGCTATGTAACCTCTCTCAGACTCAGTTTTTTCAGCTACAAAGTGAGTTATAAATATGTATAGAGTCTAATCATGGAGTTTTTGTGAGGTAAAAATGTTTTACATTCATTAAAATGCTTTCTAAATGTCATTTATTCTTATTGTTATTATAACCGTGGATAAATCACTTAACTTCCATGACACTCAATTTCCTTACCTATAAAATGGGGATGGTAATCCCAGATAATTGCAAAGGGATATGGTGAGTATCAAGATATGTAAAGTGTTCTGTAAACTTTGAAATGCTCTATGAGTGCCAGTTATTATTATTGTTGTTGTTGTTGTTGTTGTTGTTGTTGTTGTTATTATTATTATTATTATTACATGTAACATCTACCTCATAGGGTTTTCTGCAGATTAAATGAAATAATGAATGTCATAAATGTCAAAATGCTATAGATGAATGAGCTATTATTCTCTGTTTGGATGGTGGTAGAGCCTTGATATTTGCTATTTGGTGCGAGGAGCCCTAAGAAAACCCAGGCAGGTCGTTCAGTCCGTTGTCTCTATTCTTAAGACTCAGGAAATCTTAACCATTGTCCTGCCTCTTGTTGCTTGTACAGACCCTAAATGGTTGACATATAAACTGTTATTATTAAGCTGTTATTTCTCTTCATTTTAGTGCATTGAGTTGTTGGTTGACAACCACAGTGTTTTACTGTGTATTATTTTAAAAGTTGGCCAAATAATCTTCTCTTCCTTGACCGTCAGATCTTGCTATTAACAACAAACCTTGGAGGGCAAACATCCAGAAGCTGTTACTGGGTACATGTCTTCTGTCCTCTGACAGAGGTGCAGCTTTTCTGCATCGATGGTTTTAGTTCCCTCTTGAGGAGAAGAGTGTGGAAAACACTGACCAGGATGTGTCTTTATGTGGGTATTTGCTCTCACATATGTGTCGAGTATGGATGAACATGAGGGAAAATGGTAGTCCCTGGTGATCTTTCCCTTGGGAATGAATTCAAAATATTAAGGCTGTTGTCAAGGTAATTAGATTAGAATTCAGTGATTCTCCAGATTGCTTGAATGGGGGAAAAAAGAATGAGAAATAATAGTTCATCAAGCGTTTTGTGTGCCAGGCACTGTGCTAAGCACAGAGGATACAAATAAAAAAAATTAAGATATTCCTTGATCTTAACAAATTTATAGATTTTTTGTGTTAATGTCCTCAGTGTCCAACCTGTTCTTGACGTGTAGTAGCAACTTAATGATTGTTGATTTATTAATACCAATGGAGAAGACAACATATATGGAAGAACAGTGATTAGGGAAGTCATTTTTGGAAAATCACAAGAATGGTGAATTGATCCATAGGGCACTCAATGCACCATTTACACATCCTCTTTTTAGAACTAATGGTACTATTGATGGAAAGCTGGGCAGAGTAGAGGGTATACAATTTCAAGAAGATGTCCAGGTGAATAGCAAAATGGGATTTTTGCAAATCCCCTTTCCAACTCTATCTGCTCTTAATTCTAAAGGGCCCTTTGACCATCTGCTCTTAATTCTGAAGGGCCCCTTGACAGAACTTAACCTTGGTATGGGCTGGAGGTGGTTCATTTGTAAATTTATACCATGCTAATGCAAGGTTGAGTTTTTGCATTATAAAATAATCAGGTCACCACTAATTGAATTGTCTTTTTTATTTTGCAAGTCATAAAAATCCATCCATCACTGTGGAGTTGATTCCTTTCTGGCATACTCAGGAATACTGATTAGACATTTCTTGGAGGGGATGAGGGGGGAAGCCAGCCTCCTTCTCTTCCACATCATGGCCTGATTGATTGTTAAAGATGCCATCTTTCCTGAGCAACCAGAAAAAAACAGGTAATATTATGCCTCGTAATCCAAATTGAGCCACACATCGGAAGCAAGATAAAATGTGTTGCTATTTGTGAAATATTAAGGCGGTGTGGTCTTCCATTGAAATATAGAATGAAAGCACACAGGATGGAGAGTTAAGAGATCCTGGTGTATATCTGATAGGAAACCATCCCTATGAATCACTGTCCATCTAGTCTATGGTAGTGGGAAGAGATCTGATGTGCAAGTCCCGCAGGGGTGAAAGCAACCAGTGCTGAGAAGAGAGGGAGTTTTTTGCTAAGTTCACTGACACTCTTGCCTTATGTTTGGCTCTAGCACCAGTCACCTTATTGGGTTTGTAATAGACAATGATATTGATGTATAATAAAATGATTATATACTTCATGGTTCTCTAAAGTCTTTCTTTAAGTTAAATAATTATTGTGTGGAAGATAAAAGTAGCAAAATAGAATTACATTTCCCAGTGTCATTTATTTTTGAAAGTATAACATAATAAACCATTAAAAATGACCCTCTGGCCACTGCCACCATCAAACTGGACCTTACATCAACCTCTCACAAATACTGTGGAGAAGAATAATAGAGAGAAGTGATTTTCCCCCCATATATATATATATATATATATATATATATATACACACACACACACACACACATATATATGTATATATATATGTGTGTATATATATATATGTATATCTTGTCATCAGTAGCTTCCTTCATCATACCACCTTTCTAATCATCATTACCATTTACCCTGTTGTGATCTACCAAGTTTTTTAATCAACTGGAATACCTCCTGCCCCATACCTAGATCATTAGCATTAGAAGGGACCTTAAAGATTATTACCATCTCATCATTTTACAAATGAGGAAAATGAGTCCTAGAGCAGGAAACTGACTTGCCCAAAGTGACATAGATATTAAGTAGCAAAATAAGATCCAGGCCCAGTGCCAGCTGACAGAACAACTTTGGTCAATGAGTACACTTTTAAAAATGTATGCAAAACTAGGAAATGACAGATGGAAAACATAGCCTGGTTAGTTAAGTTTCTTCACCTTTGCTTTGTTAGTGAATGACCTGCATGATCATCTCTGGAATGACCAGATGAATAGGAGCTACTTCAGAGAGGATTGTTTTGGGGGGCAGGAGGAATATCTTACTGGTCAAAGAAAGGAGGGAAGAAAGAAAGAAATAAGAAAGGAAAGAAAGAAATAAATGGAAAGGAGGAAAGAAGGGAGGGAGGAATAAAGAGAAAGAAAGAAGAATGGGAGGGAGGAATAAAGAGAAGGAAAGAAAGAAAGAAATAGAAAAAGAATGAAGGAAAGAAAAGAAGGAAGGAAGGAAAGAGGGGAGGGAGGAAGGAAGAAAGAAAGAAAAAAATGAAGGAACAAAGAAAGATAAAGGAAGGAAGAAAAAAAGAACACTTCTGCAGGAATGACCTTCACATTACATTAAATACATGAAATTGATCTTTTGGATAATTGGCATAATTATACTGGCAAAGTGCATTTCTGCTGTTGGCCATAACTACCCCTTTAGACATGAAAGAGCCTTTATGTAACTTCTTGAACAGCTTAAGTACCTAACAGGTACTGCTCAGCCTCACTAAGGGCTTGATGAGGGATCTCTACAGTGAGTATTTAATGGCAATATGCACTTAATGAGGAACTAAGTACTCAGCTACTCAACTCCAAAGAGGATTTTGGCATTGTTAATCAATCAGGAGAGAGCGTACCTCTTGTGCTTTGAGATCCAGGAACAAAGTGTGCTCTCCAAACACAGAACATTTGCAATTCATTTCAAAGCAACATATGAGAGTGCAAATAATTGACATAGAAAGAACGAGAGAGGGAGAGAGAACACAAACAAATGAAGTCATATTATGATGTATGGGAAAATAAATGGTTATTTATGATCCTCATTTCTTTCATGGACTAAACTATCTTTTAAAGTGGACTTACTTACTCAATAGCCAGCATTATGACAAAGAAATTGCTATTTAAAAAATATTATAAAATCCTGTTGTTGTCTCTTTTATACTCCACAATTTTATCAACTGTGGTATGTGCAAGGAAGCATGATGTCGCTGGAGGATGGTTTGGAAGTAATGGTCAAAATTATTGATTTTCTAATGCAATCAACACATCTGTTTTGTTCAATGCAACATTGAAATAAAAGTAAACAAAGTTGATAGCAACACAGTGAATTTGTTTGAATAGACAGTACGTGATGCACATCTATCATTTAATAAAGTATGAACAAATCAGTTTGCATTTGCATCAGCACTTATTGAAACAACATGGATAGTCAGGGGAAGCTCACAATGAAAACATGATATATTGGGCTGCTTGTTTCATTTTAATGTAAAGTGTGTAAATTTTTATATTTTTTGTGTGGAAGTTAAAAGTACAATAGTGTCCTTGTATTTATCAACATAATTTATTTTGAAAAGCATAACGTGATAAGTTATTAAAAAATAACCTGCTACTTCTTAAAAATGGAAATAAGTGGAGAACAGTTCTAAATTGTTTGACATTTTCAATTATTACATTCAAATTTAATTGTCAACTTTTACTGTCTTCTTGTTTATAAAGTAAAATATTCCTTTTTGGTGGGTAAACATATAACAGGGTAGAGAAAACAGTTAACTACAGCAGCTGAAACTAGTATAAGCAGAGATAATACATACAGTTTAAGTGGCAAACATAAAGAAACACAAAGTAAGAAGCCTGACGCCCAAACCAGAGCATATGGTCCATTATATTTATTATTGAGATTCACAAATACTGTTACAAATGGTGCGAAGAGACCCTTGCATTTGCTTTCTATGATTGCTTTAGTTGCAGATAACATAAATCTAATAAATTTAATCAACATATTGAAGTGTACTTGCAGAACATATCAACAAGATAAGAGACTTTTTCTAGAGAAAATGAAATCTTTTAATAAGCAATCCCCCTAAAAATAATTTTTTTCCAAACACTGATAACAAAAGGATTACTTTCATTGTGTAGTGTTGCTTACAGAATTGCTAAGTGTAAATAGCCTCATTCAATGGGGAAAGTGTTGGTACTACTTGCAATTATTGATATGGTTTAAACAATATTTCATAGAATCATATGCACAACATCTTCAAATGGTTTTACTTGTAGATGATACAGCTGAAAAGAGAATTGCCCATATGTCTGAAGATCTTTGGAATCAATTAATTCAGAAACTAAATTTTCCGATTTTGCACTGAAAGTGTATGAAGCAACAAATGTAGTTAAGATGTTCATTTGATTATGTATGTATGAAATGTTTTTGAAACTGATGTTAGGAACAATTTGTTACTCTGCAAACCTGTTGATGTCAAAACCTCATCAAGATAAAATGTCAATGTAAGTAACATATCTGTTAATGAAAATGATAAAATATGGGAAAACTGTATGGGACTCCACAGTGATTGAGCGTATGCAAGAAGAAGTCCTTAAGTAATAATTTAAAGAGTGACCTCTCATACAATTTGGGCATGTGGTATGTTTCATGGACAACCACTTATGTCAGAAACTATGAGAAGCTACGTAAAGCTTTTAAGTATATTATGCATAATCAACTGTTTAGAAATAGCACATTAAAAGGAAAGCTCTTTGTAAAATTCTCTGACTATATAGAAAAGCATAAGTTACTTCTATATGATTTAGAAACATGTTGACTTTTTTTTGGCAAAATACTTTGAAAAGAGTTTAAGATAAAATAAGAAATTGTCATTTTTCTTAGTGATAATAGTAAAGATGAAACAAATTTGTTTTAAAACAATACTCCTGAAACATGAATTCTGAAAAACTAAGGACTCTAAATAAGCCATTACAAATTCAGATTCAAACTCTGATTTAGAGGACTCTGAAAAATAAGCTTACAAAATAATATGTTGGTATACTTTATAATAAAAATATATACATAATAAATGATGTAGAAGAAAGCGAAAACCTGCTTCTCAACTACTTGACCAGTCTCTAGAAACAATTCTTATTTTATTTTAAAGACCTGGATATTTATAAACATGAGTGCTCGAGTAACCCATTTGCCCTGGACAAATATGACACAATTGATCATAGTCCATCTGAATGAGAACAAGCTAATCTATTTGTCCTCTTTTAAAATGTCAAAACATATGTGTTTGTACTTAATAATCTTACGTTTTGACTATAAGAGAGTAAAGAGTTATCTAATTTGTTGAACAAAGTACTGCAAAACTTACTACCATTTATGACATCTTATTTGTGTAAAATGGGGTTTTCTGATTCTGCTGTTATAAAGGCAAACTTGATCACAATTGCTGCTTTAAAAAGAATTAAAAGTAGCAATATAATCAATAAGAGACCTTGTACAACAAAAATTTTCCCAACTAAAACATTGATAATATTATTAGGGATATCATTTTAAGTAGATAGATATGAAAACACAAATGGTTTAATCAATAAATCTGCATTGTCATTTTATTGTAGTTTTAAGATTTGTTTGAGTGTAATAAAATTGCAATAGTTTTACTTTTTTGAATAAAATTAGGAACATTATTTACATAGATTGTTTTAGGAACTATATGCTATGATTTTTTTAAAGGGAGTGGTTCCTACTTAAAATTTGTTAAGCAGTGGTTATATTTACATTTACATTTTATGTTACGTATAACTTTGCTCAAAGGATCTTGTGCCGTAAATTTATTTCAATTTAGTGAAAGGAATTACAAAATCTCAAAACTGAAAGAATGAGCAGGGGACAACTAAACTAACCTATATTTGTCTAGGAGTCCTTTGTACATTTTCAATAGTGGTCAACTAGTCTTCTCTTGAAATTTATGTAGAGAGGGGCAGCTAGGTGGTGCAGTGGTTAGAGCACAGGCCCTGAAATCAGGAGGACGTGAGTTCAAACACTCGGACCAAACACTTGACACTTACTAGCTGTGTGACCCTGAGCAAGTCACTTAACCCCAGTTGCCTAAAAAAAAAAAATATGTAGAGGAACCAATTCTACCTAAGGCATTCCATTCAACTATTTGATAAATTATTTGTAGAAACTTCTTTTACATTAAAGGACAAAAAAAACCCAAAACCCTGCCTCTCTACAACATGTGCCCATTTCTTTTAATTTGGCACTCAGAGGCCAAGAAGAACAAGTCTAATTTTTTTTCATATTCCATCCTTTCAAAAATTTGAAGACATTTATTAAATCTTCCTTAAGTTTTTTTTTCTTCTCCATGTTAAATATCCCTTTATATGACATAGCTTTATATCTCCTCATACTAGTCATCCTTTTCTTTATTCATTCCAGCTTGTGGACATCAATTTAATATTAAATTTTATTGACATTTTTTGTTTTTACATCAATTACCTTTCCAATGTAGCCCTTTCCCTAACTCTTCTCAGAGATCTCTCGTATAACAAAGAATAAAAAAAGAGAAAAGAAAATAAATCAACAAAATTAATTAAAACTTTAAAAAAGGTCTGACATTATTAGTAGTGTCCCACAACTATATTCAATTCAATAAACATTTGTTAAGTTCCTATTATGTGCCAGGCACCGTACTATGCATTGGGAATGCAGAATGAGGCAAAAGGCAATCACTGCTCTGAAGAGTTTACAGTATTCCTCCAACTTTTGGAAAGAAGCAGACAGAGGTGCCTTCTCATATTTCTTCTTTGGAATCAAATTTGATCATTATGATTTCATATCATACAATTTAAATTATTTTCTTCTTGTTCTTTGCAATTATATTATTTTAGTCATTGTGTATATTGTTTTCCTGCTCTTGCTTACTTCTCTTTGCATCAGTTCATATAATTCTTCCCTGGATTTTCTATATTCATCATTTCTTCCAGAACAGTAGAATTCCATGATATTTATGTACCACATCTTATTTAGCCCTTCTCAACCAGTGGACATCCACTTTGTTCTCAGTTTTTGGCCATTACAAGGAATAGTCCTAATTATTTTTTATATATAGTGCATGCACACACACACATATGTATACACACACATATGTATACACCCACCCACCCAAATTTATTTATTTATTTATTATCTCTGCAGGGGTATGATGCCTATGAAGGGAATCTATCAAAGGATAGGGACCTGTTAGTCACTTCCTTTATATAATTACTAATTACTTTCTAGAATGGTTAGACCTATTTACAGCTCCACCAGCAGTATATTAATGTGCACTCTTGATGTCAATTTAATTTAAAAAATTGTTACGAGGCACTGGGAATAAATATGCCTGGATGTCCAGCATCTAACGTATGCTAAGCACTTAATAAATGATTATTGATTGATTGCCTTCAATTATAACTTTATGGAGTTAGCTGAAAGAGACCTTTGACATCATCTAGTCCATTATTCTTACTTTATAGTGGAAGAAAATTAGGGCAGTAGTGGTTAAGTGGTTTAGCTATGTCACAATTTATAGAATAGAAAAGTGTGTATTTGGATTAAGAGTTTTAAAACTGGTTCTTCCAGGTTCTATGACTCTAAATATTCGTTTTAATTTTGGTCAGGTGATAATAACCTTATAATAATAAATGAGTTTTCCTTTATATTAAATTGATTTTTACCTTTTTATAAATTTCCCTCTTAGCTCCCCTTTTGGTTCCTTGTGCCAAACACAACTAGTTTGATCTTTCTTAAATATAACAATCTTTCAGATATTTAAAGCCTAAATCATGTTTGGCTTTAGACTTCTTATTTCCAAACATAATCTCACCCAATTCTTCAACTAAGGCTTAACTGGCAAGATTTTGAGTTTCTTCATCTTTCTTTTGTTGCTCTCTTCTAGATGTGTTCCAGTTTGCCATTGAGAATCAAGAGGGAACCAAAATGAAACCTAACGAAGAGAACAGTAAGATTATTGGCTATCTTTTTATCTGCACTGAGTCCATAAATAGGGCTTCATTTATTAGTTCTTTGGACTTCCATATCACACTGTTCACTCATATTGAGTTTTCAGTACATTAGAATCTATAATACTTTTAAGGTATTTCCTGAATTGTGCCTTGTTTTATGTGAATAGGAATTTCCAAGATTTCAAAGTGAGGAATATGTTAAAGAATAGGCTATTTAAATAAATACAAATGACATTCATTTGAAATTTAAAGTCAATTTGTGCATACTTATTTTATGAAAATGGTACAAAACAAGGCTTAACTTCTCCCGTTTTACAGTGGAAATTCAATTATTCCTCCATTATCTCAGGTTCAATAACAGAATCTAAATGCTTGAAGGGAAATCAGAAACTATTTAGTCAGACCTATATCTTCAGCACCAACTCCAATAAGTGTTTGGCTTTATTCTATCTGAAGACCTCTAGAGATGGGGACTCTATTCCTTCACAAGGAAGCCCCTTCCACTTTTGGAAAACTCCAATTGTAAGGAAATTTTATTTACGTTATAAAAAATTCTCCCTCTCTCTAACATCGGCCATTTGTTTATTGTTTCATTTTCTGGGGCCAACCATATAAGTCTAAATCTTATTGTTCATGGTAACCCTTCAAATACTGTCTTCCACCCTCACTCCAGTTTAGCCAAATGACTTTAGGGTTAAATTATTGTTGTGTAGGGGAAATTATTCAATTTAACAAATAGGTGTTAGTCCAAAGCACAATTCTTGGTTCTGGGGACATAAATACAATGATTCGATTCAACAAGCTTCCACTAAAATCTTGTTATGTGCACAATCATGCCAGGGACAGGGGATAGAAAGATAAAATGAAATAAAATAAAAAGTCCCTTCAGTCAAGGAGGTTAAAATCTCCAGTTTTCCATAGATGATAAAATATGGGCTAGTTTGATGGCAGAGAGATCACTAACAACTTGAGGTATGAGAAAAGGCTTCCTTTGGAAGCTGAAACTTGAGTCGAGCCTTTAAAGAAGTTAAGCATTTTAAGAAGTGGAGGTTTGGAGTATATGTATTCCAGGCATGGAGAAAAACATGTGCAAAGTCCAGGTAAAAGGAAGTTGGCCAGTTTGGCTGTTAATATAGAGTGTATGAGGGTAGTAATGTCCAATTAGATGAAATAAGACAAAATCCATTCCTTAATGAACTTGCAATTGAATAGGGACACGAGACAAGCACAAACAAATATGTTCAAATTAAAAATAATTAAACGCATAGAAAATATCAAATAGAATGGTCTGGGAGATTTAAGGAGAAAATTATAGCTCCTGAGTGAGTGTAGAGGTAAGTTCCAATGAACAGGAGACATTTTAGTACATCCCTAAAGAAGGAGAATGAAGTTAGTAGGTAGGATTTTTTCTAGAAGAGATGGATTTAGGCATTCTTGGCTCTCTAAAGAAAGCCGAATGAGATCAGGGAATAGTTTTTTTATTCCAATTTGGCTGTGTGATGGAACTTCCAACAAAGTTAGGGACATTTTGTATGTTGTTAGACATATGGAAGGGGATGTGAATTCCTTAATGGAGGAGTGAATGCTGAGGTGATGCTATGTATCTGCATAGGAGATGGAATTGGTACCAAAACTTCTTCAGAAAGAGACGTACACACACATAAGGTTCCAGAGACTCTTTGAAATGTACAAAAGGAAAGAGAAGCAGTATTCACATGGGGAAAAACAAGTCATCAACCTGATCTTGTTTTCCAGCTTCCTTTCCCTCTTTGATTTGAGTTGAGATCACATCTCTTTCCCAGACCCCTCAAATATATCTCTGGTCTATGATTTATGAGTCTGAATTTAGGAGGAAAGTCGCTTCCCTGATCACTCCTAAGGGGGAAGATGACCCTTGACTTATACTGGCCAGCTTAGCTCCTTCCCACCAAATCCTGCTTACATAAAAAACCACTATAAATAGGAAGGGAAGCCATTTATTTGAGCTAACATTAAACAGAAATTGGAAAAGTTATATAGATTAGAACAAACCAATGAATACCTGAATGAATGAACTCTAAAGCTGGGGTTGAGATCTTAGCTCAAATCTAGGAAGACACTCAATGAAGTCCACTGTATCAGTTCCTTAGGAATCAAGCTGAAAATTGGTGATACCCTAAGGAGCTGGTTTCCCCTACATGTCTGTTGTTTGTGTGTGTGTGTGTGTATCTCTCAAAGATACTCTGTAACCACATGTGTCTCTCTGAAGAAGCACTTAACAACTTCAGCCATTACATAAGGATGTCAGGTCACATCAGCATTCTTTCCACCATTTGAAAGGCACATTCTACCAGTGTGACCTTGAGCAAGTTGATTAACTTCTCTGGTCCTCATTTCTCTACACTATACAATAAATAGATTGTAGTAGATGAGATCTAAAGGCCTTTTCAGTATTTAATCTGCGTTCTTGTGAATTTTCTGTTCTATAGTACTCTAAATTTTATGAAATATTTTACTCATAACAATCCTGTGATTTAGATAGAGCCATTATGAGAAAATGTAAATGGTCACAAATCTATTAAAGGTCAGATGAAGGATTTGAACCTCAGTCTCTTCATTCCACACCCATTCACTACTTCATGGCCATCTGGGAAACAGAGTATCTTGATATTCCAGATTTAATTCCAGCCTCTATCCTCAGGTTATTTTACAAGAATCATTGATGAAAATTATTTAAACTTTCACCTTAACTTGTGAGCCTTGGACCCAGAGAGTTGGGAGTGCTGTTCATTTTAAACATGACATTCTATTCTCCACTCCTCCCCATTTTAGAGGTCACTGATTGAGGAGTTTCCTTTCAGACACTCTATTCACAAACTTTGAAGACAAGAAAGCAAACTTGCCTTAAGTTTTCTGGATCATTGAGCCTTTCACAGCAGGTCATAGAGTCCTTCACAATGTTTTATGAAATTCAAAGTTGTCCCTCCTGAGCCTTGCCTACCCTGGGAAAGGAAATCAAAGGGAACAGAGAGTTTAAATTTCTGGGGATGCACCCGGAATTGAGAAGGAAAACAAACAAGCAAACAAACAACAAACACAACTTCTTGCCTTTGACGCATTCAGTTTCTCAGGTGCCTTGTGAGCTAGTGATGGGCAGTTCAAAGGGGATACCTTTTATCCAGTTAGATTGGGGGATTGAGTAAGATAGGGAGAAAAAGCATTGGACTTAGTATCTTTAAGAGCTGGGTTTGCATTCTGGCCCTGCCTGTTACTTACTTAGAGAATCAAAACTTTTCCCCTTTCTGAGCTTAATCGTTTGACTATAAAATAAGGGGGTTGGACTTTGTGCTCTCTAAGGACCTTTCCAACTGTGATAACTAAGGACCTTTCCAGTTCTAACACAGGCGGTTTTTTACTGTCAATCGATCTATAAGCTTTATTAAGCACCTACAATGTGCCAGAAGTGTAGGGGTGTTCAGGGAAGACTACTGCCTTTGGTGTGAGGACTGTTGAGTCTATTTTAGGGTTTCTTTTCACCTTTAATGTCCACTTTATTCACCCCACTCTCATCTGTTGCTCCGAGAAAGTGTAGCATGAACAGCAGCCATGCCCCAGTAACCTATTTTGGAAGATGTACTAAATCAGGTTGAGGGTAACTGAAAAATCTGAAACCCTTCAGTGAATTGGTGGTGGGAGTGTGTATGCTCAACATGTGAAGACTTCCCTAGGCAGAATGGGTGGATGAGAATTTTTTTTTTCCAACAACCATGAAGTCTGCTGAAGCAGGCACTGTGGAGCACTTAGAGCTTGATCATATCAAAGAAGTCAAGGTCATCTGCTGCATCTAGGGCCATCCCTACTGGACTTTGATGACTCTAGTTAAGAGATTGAGGCTGATGACTTCTTGCAACTCTGACTAACAAATCTAATTTATGTGTGAGTCAAAAGACATCCCCCATGCCATACTGCCATTTTTAGTTACCTCAAAGTCCTGTGGTGACAGGGAAGTGATGTAGCAGCAGGTGTGGATACACTGAGAGCTATAGTCACAACCCTGCACACAGGCATCCAGGCCAGAGGGTCCTCTTCTCACTAGATTGAAGCAACATTGGCATTCAGCAGCTTCCTGGGTACCTGAACAACCTTTTGTAAGGACAGCACTGCTCACACCTGGCTTGAGTAAGAGTCTAAAAAAGGTGCCTTAAAAATTGTCTGTTTCACCTAATCCCGGACTGCTTGCCAAGTCAGGTGGGAATCCTACACTGTGGTCAAAACACAAATAAATGTGCAAAAACATTTATGCAAAGATGATTCCACTGACCATCAGTATGTGGAATGTATGCACACTTATGGATAATACAAAATCTAATAGACCTGAAAGACAAACAACTCTTGTTGTAAGAGAACTCAGAAAGTATCACATCCAAATGACAGCCCTCGATGAAATAAGGCTGGCAAATCAAAACCACCTTCCTGAAGTATGAGTTGGATACACTTTTTTTCTGGAGTGACCACAGTTTTGGGGAGTCAGTGAAGCTGGCATAACTTTAGCAATTAAAACTCGTCTAGTCAACAAGCTTGTATGCCTCCCAAAAGGAATGAACAACAGACTTGTGACAATGTGATTGCCACTTGCAGGAAAGCACCACAGCAGTGTCATCAGTGTGTATGCTCCCACCATGACAAACCCTGCTGAAGTCAAAGAGAAATTTTATTAAGATCTGAAGACCCTCATCATCAATGTGCCAAAAGAGGAAAAGCTGATAATTCTGGGTGACTTCAACTCCACGGTAAGGCACAGACTATCAGACATGGCAGGGAGTCCTTGGGAAGAATGGAGTTGGGAAATAGCAGCAGCAGTGGCCACTTACTACTGAGAACTTGTAAGTCGCATGACCTTATCACCAACACTGTCTTCTGTTTGCCTAAATACAATAAAACGTCATGGATGCACCCTCACAGTAAACACTGGCATTTAATAAACTATGTCATTGTAAGGAGAAGAGACAGACGGGATGTGAGAGTGACAAAGGTGATGTGTGGTACAGAGTGTTGGACTGATCATTGACTTATCCTCTCCAAGTTAAACATTTATGTTCAACAAAAGTGGTAGCCTCAAGGCAAGATGACTACCAGAAGACTCAATGTCAGCAGATTAGAACACTTCATTGCTAAAGAACAGTTCATTGCTTACTTGAAGCTGAGCCAACACATGGTTGGCAACAGGGGAATACAAAAGGAGTGGGCAGCTTTCAGAGATCTGGTGTACAGCATGAGATTTGTCCATCAGGGCCAGCACACTCACAAACATTAAGATTTGTTTGATGGAAATTATGGGGAAGTTGAGAAGCTGCTAAACCAAAAACTACAACTCCATAGGGTTTACCAGTGGGATAGTTCATCTATCTCTAAGAAGGTAGCATTTAACTCCATCAAAATTAAAGTGCAAATGAAACTTAGAGAGATGCAGGATTCTTGGTTCGGTAAGAAGGCAGGTAAAGTTCCGTTTTATGCTGATAGTAACAATCCAAATCTCTTTTATGATGTCCTGATGGCTAGCTATGGGCCAAGGACCCATGGTACATCTCATCTAATCGGTGTTGATGGAGCCACATTGATTAGTGATAAGGACACGATCCCAGAGAGATGGGCTAAACAGTTCCATAGTGCTCTCCACAGACCATCATTAATCAATCAGTGCTGAAGTAATTGACCAAATACCTCAAGTTGATGTCAATCCCTCTCTAGCCAAACTTTCACCTGAAGAGGAAGTTTTGAATGTCATTAGGCTTCTCTCATGTGGCTAAGTGCCTGGTGGTAATTTCGTTCCAGCAGAAATTTACAAGGCAGGTGGTCCACTGCTCAGACAAAAGCTGGCTGAAATATTCTGACTTATATAGTAAGAGGAGGTTATCCCCAAAAGTTCAAGGATGGCTCCGTTATCCATCTCTATAAAGGAAAAGGAAACGGGCTGTTCTGTGACAATCCTGGGGCAGTTGGGGGGTGGCATGTGGGTATGTTTCTCCCAGTCATTGCTGGCAAGATTCTTCCCAGAGTCCCCCTTAATAGAAGGAGCATCTAGAAGATGGTCATCTACCTGAGAGCTCATGTTGCTTCAAAAAGGACTGAGGAATGGTTGATTTGGTGTTTGCTGTCCAACAACTCCAAGAGAAATGCCAGGAGTAGAACAGAGGTCTGTGCACAATGTTCATTGATCTGACCAAAGCCTTTGATGCTGTCAGTCATGAGGGCTTGAAGAAAATCATGGTGAAATTTGGTTGCTCAGAGGAGTTCATCTGAATTGTGTGGCATTTTCATGATGGCATGTATGCACTGGTTCTGAATGATGGACAATGTGCTGGAGGTTTCCCAGTCACCAGTGGAGTGATGAAGAGCTGTGTGCTTGCTCTCATGCTTTTTAGCATGATGTTTTCAGCAATGTTGTCAGACTCCTTCAACAAGGATGAAAGGTCAGCTACTGCACTGACAGCCAATTATATAACTTGCAAAGGCTACAAGCCAAGATTAAAGTGGAGGGGGACTTCGTGTGTGACTTTTTGTTTATAGATGACTGTGAACTCAGTAAAGCCTCTGGGGCTGAGATGCAACAAAGTATGGATAGATTCTCTGCTGCTTATGCTAGTTTTGGTTTAACAATTAATGCCAAGAAAATAGAATTTCTCCACCAGCCAGCACCACATCTATACATGTAACTATTGATTGCAGCAAATGGAGAAATTGTGAATGCTGTGGATAAATTCACTTACCTTAGCAGTATACTTTCCAGGGATGTCCACATAGATGATAAGATTGAAGGATGCATTGCCATAGCTAGCTCAGTTTTTGGGAGGTTCTGAAGGAAAGTGTGGGAGACGTATTAGGCTGCCTATGCAACTGAAGGTCTAAGAGCCATTGTGCTGACCTCGTTGTTGTATGCCTGTGAAATCTGGACAATCTGCTAGTGCTATGCCAGGAAACTGGATCACTTCCACTTGAATTGTTTTAGGAAGATTCTGAAGATTCCCTGGCAAGATATGGTCCTGGGCACTGAGGTCTTTTCTTGAACTGAACTGCCACACATTCAGACTCTACTACAGAGAGCACAGCTCTGATGGGCTGGTCATGTTGTTTGAATGCCAAATGTATGTTTTCCTAAATAGCTGTTTTATGGAGAACTCACACAAGGTAAGTTCTCATGTGAAGCTCAGAAGAAGCAATACAAGGGCATTCTCAATACAAGGCCACTCTCAGGGTCTTTCTGAAGAACTTTGGAATTGATTGTGAGATGTGGGAGACACTGGCACGGGACCACCCACCATGGTGTGCCTGCATTAAAAAAGGTTCTGTACTCTATGAGCAAAACAGAATTGAAGTAGCTAAAAAGAAATGTGAGATGTGCAAATTTAGAGACATCTCCACTCCAAATGTTCATATGTACCATTTGTGCTTGACCTGTGGTAGAGCATTCAGAGCTCATATTGGTCCACCCAGCCACAGTCGGATGTGTGGTACCTTGACCCCAACATAGTGATGTCATTTTGGTCCTCTTTAAGAAAGGACAACAACCATGCCATACCACGTGTACCATACTATATGCACAAGCATTGTGCTAAGTCCTGGTGATACAAAACAAGGCAAAAGACAGTCCCTCCCCGTAAGGAGCTTACAGTCTGATAGGGTACTAGTCATTGGATGTGATTCAGCTCCTGAATTTCTAATTGGGCAAGAGGTAATATGATATGCTGGATATAAGACAGCACTTATGGAGAAATTGAAATGTGGATTTGAATCCTACCTCAGATTCTTCCAGGTTGTGCGACTCTCAACATGTCACTTAATTCCCTGAGAATCAGTGTTGTTGTCTGCAAAATGAGAGGGATAATAATAGTACCCACCTTCTGGAGTTGCTATGAGGATCAAATGAGATAACGTATGTAAATGCTGTGCCAACCTAAAGGGTTACATAAATATGAGCAATTATTATTATAGAAACTACAAAGGAATGATGAACCCAGGCTCCAGGCATTGGCTCCAGCTGCCCCAAATCTCTGATTAACGTTCTGTAAATAGAAGAATGCAAGTGGAGGGACATACTAACTGAATGTATAATAATATTACCTACTTTGAATTTGGACAGCGTGTTATGTTTTAGAAGCACTTTCACACTTATTAACATATTTCATTGTCATAATAACAAAACGAATCAGGTGAAACAGATGCTGTTGGCTCTGTTTTACAAAATAGGAAACTGAGGCTTAAAGAAGGTAAATGACTCCACCTCAATCACACAACCAATCAGGAATGGAGCCAGAAAGAGAAGTTAAGCCTCCTGATTCCAAATCCAATTTTCTTTCTACTACATCTCAAAGCATGCAAACCAGCATGGTATTGTAGAAATAACTTTGGATCTGGAGTCTAAGAACTTGACTTCAAAACTCAGCTTTCTCTTACAACCCACATATCCTTGGACAAATAACCTTGTCTCAGTTTCCTTCTTTAAAAATGAGAGGGTTGGACTACATGACCTTTGGGGTGCCTTCCAGCCTTAAATCTGTGACCTTATATGTTAATTGTTTGTGTACATATCATTGTAACATAATTTAATTTTAGAATTAGGAGGGAATTGAGAAGTCATCTACTTCAAGTCCCCACCCAAAGTGGGATTTCCTGTCTTCAGTGTCTCTGAGAGATTTAGCCCTTGGTTTGAATAATATTCATGGTAGGGCATTCACCATTTTATAAGGCAGTCTATTTCATCTGTAATAGTTAGAAAGTTCTCTATGCAGAGCTAAAAATTCCAAATATTGGCCCAATGTTTGCTCTTTAAAACAAACAGAACATGTTTATTAGCCCTCTTCTTCATGATAGCCTAACATTTGAAGACAGTGGTTATATTTTCCTTTGGTATTCAACCCAGATGAAATACTCCCACTTTCTTTAGTTGTTCCTTGTCTGACAAGGCTTCTAGAACTTCTTTCTCAAGCTCTAATCATCCTGCTTGATTCTGCTACCTCCTTTCCCCTGCCATGACCCCAGAAATGCATAGATTCTAGCTGATCTATGTCTTTCTGAAGAGAATGACACCTAGAACCGCACATAATAGCCCAGGTTTTACCTAAACACCCTAGAGGAAAATGGGACCGCAAGGTTAAGAGAGATATTTAAATTCTATTCCAATACTATCATAGCACTCAAATTCAGTCATATTCAGTGACCAGGAAAGAATTGTTGAGACAGGAGACATGTATGAAGCTAAATTCATAATCTGGTGTAGACCTCCCTACAGTGATAGGCAAGGACCATTAATTTCTTTCTTGTAGCTGTTGCCCTGCCATGATTTTCTTGACCCATTTCCAATGTCATTATATAATCCAGAATCCATTTTGGTTGTTGATGATGGCTGTTAGGCCTAAGGTATGGACAAGGAGAGGGAATGCTGTCTTCACAGACAGAAACTGTGAGTTCTTAATCCCGGTTTAGCAAAGGGTTTGTAATATGATAGAGAAATGCAATGAACATAAAATTGGGAACCTAGTTTAACCGGTTCATTTCTCTTACCTAATGCTGTGTCCTCATAAAATGAGAGTGTTTCGACCAAATGATCTCTAAGATCTCTCCTACTTTTTAACAGTATCTATATGTCTAATTACATACCTTGGAGTTTGTTTTTTTTCTGCCTCAGTGTGTGGGTTAGGAATAGGAAGAGAAAACACCTTGGAACTGATATTATTTAGATGAACTGCAATATCATTTATCTTTCTTCTACATTTAACTAATAGGTAAATATCTTGGGAGAAAGGCTATTCATAGTTAGCAGATAAAGCCATTATGCTGCATAGCTTGGGCTTTGGCAGAAACTGTAATATGAATACAACTAACTAGTAATTATAGAGCCATTGGGTTAAAGAGTTAATCATATTATTAATTGGAAGGTTAATATAATTCCCTTACAGGCTTAAAAAAAGCCTACATTTAAAACAAAATAAGAACCATTTGTTTGAGCTGTCTTTATAAAATAATTATTTGTAAAATTGTTTTTTTTTTCCTTTTTCTCTGCTTTATATATTGGTGTTTATTTGCTTTGCTCTTGCCCATCTCTAGGCTTGCTACCCCTAACTTCCCACCAAAATACACACACACACACACACACACACACACACACACACACACACAGAGTTGCTCCCTCTTTTGCTTGTATCTCTGTTACTCCCTTTCTCTGTCTTTCTCTCTTCTCTCTCTCTCTCTCTCTCTCTCTCTGCCTCTCTCTCTCTCTCCTCTCTGTGTCACTGACTCTTTCTGTGTTCTCTCTGTCTCATTGTCTGTATGTCTGTGCGTGTCTTCCTCTCTCAGATACACACATATCCATAATCTCTCTGTCTCTGTCTCTTCCTCTTCTTTGTGTCTCTCTCTTATCTGTCTCTAAGTCTCTTATCTCTATCTGTCTCTCTGTCTCTGTCTCTTTCTCACACACATACAACATGACGGAATTCTAGCAGGAACTACCCTGATGCTTCCGTAGGGCAGGGAGGAAACCTTGCCATTTTCAAAATCTACCTGAGTGTAAGCTCTGCTAACAATCCTCTAATAACCAATAAGTATTTATTATGAGTTAGACCCTGGAGACAGGAAGATCAAAAGGAATTAGCCCTTGCCTTTCCATTCTATTCATGGAGAAAATGGATTCAATCAGTAAATTACACAAAAGAGGGGATAGGCTAGGAATTGGGCCTGTCATCACATTGGCATCATCAACTCTCAGATGACAACACTCTCCCTATTGATGCAGGGCAGTCACCTTGTCTGCTACTAAGAGTCTTCGAGAGCTGCCTAGAGTCCTGAGAGATAGTTGCTTGCCCAAGGTCTGCACAGCCAGTATGTGTTATATGCAGGACTTGATTCTGGATCTTCCTTACTCTGAAGCCTGCTTTCTATCTCTATGCTATTTCTCCCTACAAAAAAGTAAAAGGTAATTTATTTTTAAAGGAACAAGGGAAGAGGACTAGCACTTGAGGGAAATCAGGAGAGCCTTCATGTGAAAGGTGGAACTTGAGGAGATTTGTTTTTTAAATAAAACTCAGTGTTTATTAAAAAATATATTGTCATTACATTAGGTTCAGAACTATAAACAATACATGATACATCTAAACAATTCTGAACACTATTAAATTAAGCTGCTTCCAGTTTTATTATTATTGGCAAGAAAATTACTTTCTTATTGTTATCAGCCATAATCAAATATACAAAATGGTTGGAAAACTGCCTTCCATGGTAGTAAGTTCTTCTTTAAGAGTTGTACAACAACATGTGACACCAGGTATCAATTTAAATTTCTCCTCATGGTAACTGATACAATAGCATAATAAAGGCCTGTTTAACAGCAATAGATTTGTTTTTGCTTAGTCCCTTTCAAATGTCTGCAATAAAACTCCACCCTGTAAATGAGCAAACTTGGTGCAGTATTAAAGAATAGAAAATTATGGCCCACTTTCCTTCTAGCCTATATAAAACTCCTTTCCAAAATAATTTTCCCATTAGATACAACCTTATCTATAACTATCTGTACCTCTGTCTGGCTATATCTACCTATAACTATCTGTATGTAATAGTGTGACTATATGCTTATAAAAGGTTATTTGTGTGAGGTGACAAGTTCACCTGTAGAATTCTTCCTCCTCCTGTGGCCCCCACCTTTGGAATGGAGGTGTCACTAGTCTTTTCTAGTCACTCCTCTCCCTCTCCCACTAGATCTGACATATTCTCTAGTCATCACACTCTACCTTGGTGGAATTTGTGAACATGTATGAAGTAGAAGGCAGTGTGACCCAACATGCCAGCTCATGCCCAACCAACAGAAACTGCTACTGGAAATGCCTTACTGGAAAACCCTGGATTCAGACTTTTGTTTTTTAACCCTATCTTGAGAAGTTTATAAAAAAAGTTTGAACAAATCAGTCAAATTATTTTTCATTTAGCTCTAGGGTCATTAGCTGGGGGAATTCCAACAATTTTACCGGGGATATTTTTTTTTTTTTTCTCTTTCTCTTCCCTCTGGGTACTGCTACTACCTTTCTCTCTGATTTCTCATTCCAAAGAGGGAAACTTGAGGAGATTTTGGAAAGAAACAAGGAACTTTAATATAAAAAAAATTGCTATGTTTTAGCAAGATAAAAAGACTTCATAGATAATCCAACAGGCTAAAGAGTCCTGTATGTCCTTTTGTCTTTCTCAGACAAGTCTAGCTAATGTAGGTGACTTCTTTACGAGAGAGTTAACAGCTCAGTCATCATTTTTTGTTTTTGTTTTTGGCACAGTGACCCATGAAATAGTGTATGTTTCAAAAGAAGAACATGTGATATGAGACTTAAGAAATTCTCTCAAGAATTTTGACTTGATTTCTATTTAAGAGAAATTGTTCAGTTCAGTGGAAAATGCACTGAAGAAGACCTGTGTTCTTGCTCCTATTATCCCGCTTGGTGGAAGAGTGACCTTAAGGAATGACCTTTTATTCTACACAACATAGTTTTCCTCATGGACAAGAATGGGAATAAACTTTATTTCATTTACCTTTACCTTATTTGTATGTTGTACTCATTCAACCCAATCCAACAAACATTTATTAAGTACCTATGTGCCTTAGTACATGCACTGTACTAAGTGCTGGGGATACAGTTAATAAAAAGAAATACAGTCCCTGCCCTGAAGAACCTTACAATCTAATGGGTGGGGAAGAGACAGGATGAAAAACAGGGAGTGGGGACATTTTATTCCATGGAGTTGAAAATACCAAGGAGGGCAGCAGATGAAAGTGGACTAAGCCCAAAAGTTTAGTTTCTTCCCTCTATACAGGAAGAAATTGCAAGGAGTTTGGTAATCCACCCTCCAGCTCTCCAATCAGAGGGGAAAGGAGGCTGAGGGAGGTGAGGTCGGTCAAGATTTGAGTGAGTGGCATGTTGATGAAATTAAAGATGATTGAGCATAACCTGGGAGGGGCATCTTTTTCAGTGGAGTTAA
Source organism: Vombatus ursinus (assembly GCF_900497805.2). Classification (NCBI taxonomy): domain Eukaryota; kingdom Metazoa; phylum Chordata; class Mammalia; order Diprotodontia; family Vombatidae; genus Vombatus; species Vombatus ursinus. The sequence continues at coordinate 10,725,680 of NW_020954642.1, forward strand.
AAAAAAAAACCAAGCAGGGCAGTGGAGTGAAAGTGATATAATATACACTAGAGCCCAAAGTAAACTGTAGTTCCCTATACAGGAAGAAGTTTCTATTATTGGAATTTTTTAAGTTCTCTCTCTTTTTTTTTTTTTAACATGGCATTTCAAGTGGCTTTCCTCTTCATTTCAGCATAGAGTATACCCTTCTCTTAAATTCTACAGTAAAACTGGATTTGCTCCCTTTTGTTATTTAGAAAGGATTGCATCCCTCAATGAATACTAGGTAAACAGTCTTAACCCTGGAGCCAGCCTTCATGACATGGAAAGAACAGGATTTATATAACCCATTTTTCAGATAAAGAAGCTGAATCTCCAAAAAGTCACATACCTTGTCCAAGGTCATGCAGCTAGAAAGTGGCCAAGCAAAGATCAAATATTCTGGAGTTCATTTCTTCATAAAGGTCCTTTGGCCAGTCAGAAATGCCCCAGTACCAGGCTACCACTCAATTTCTTTACATTTGTAGCAAATTCTTTGCTCTGAACTTCTGCCCACACAATCTCAGCTGGTCAGTGAAGCTGTTGAAAGAAAATTCATTATGCCACTTCTCCAAAGAGTGTTGGATGTGGACGGATGCCATGCAATGACCGTCTTGCTGAGGTAAAAGAGTTTTCATTAGGCACAATAGAGCACATCAGGGTTTGAAATCTTGGCGTCTACAAAAGACTTGTAGCTTTGTGCCTTCCCTGGGAATCTCTTTAATTTCAAATGTGTGCATCAATGAAAATGGAATTCTCGATCAGAATTTATGTAAATATTATACAACAGATTCTGATGCGATAGGTACAAAACAGCGCTCTCAAAGCCCACTGAACACCTTCCAGAATGTTCATAGACATCTTTCAGCTGGAGAAAATTTTGTGATAAAGGAGATAGAGGTTTGTTGAATATTCAAAAGCACCCTCTTATTGGAACGTGGCATGATTTCCCCTTATTACTAGTTGGTGATTTAGATTATATTTTCAGCTTTAGAAGAAAATAGTTAGCCTTTTAATAATCAGGCTAGCTCAAGGTTAAAGAGTGATTGAGTTTCAATCGCATTTTAAGATACTGTGCTTTGCTCTAGTAAGAGCACATTTGGATTTTTATACCTAGTTCTAGGTTTTGTATTTGAGGAAGGACATTGATGTAAAGAGGAGGGCAGCTCTGGTTGTACTTATGTGACTTTTGGCAAGTGGATTCCATTTCTATGAGCCTCACTTTACTTTTTGGGGGGGAGGGGTGTAAAATGAGTGAGTTTAACTTGGTGATCTCTGAGATCCATTCCAATTCTGTATCTTATGATCCTATAATTATCACTGGGAGGAGATTCAAGGAAGATTGTTGTTGTTTGTACTTCAATTTTGAAGAGGACCGATGACATCATGGGATAATGTCTTGACTTGTGCATGAATTGTATTTAAGTGAAGCAGAGTTGCACAAAGTCATCAGCCTCACTCTCACTTCTAGAGTCATCAAAGTCCAATGGCAAGACAAAAGTCAGGATGACTAGAGATGGCTGATGTTGCAGTGGCTGACCTTGGAGTCTTGGATGTCTGACCAAGCTGTAAGTGCTCTACAGCACCTACCTCAGCTGCCTTCGTCACTGTTGGAATAAATTGTTCTCATTCACCCATTTCCCTGGGGGAAGTCTTTACATGGTTGGGGTAGACACACCCTAACTCACTGATGGGTCCCCTCAACATGGTTCAGCCTGTCTTCTGATAACGGTTTACTGGATTGTGGCTGTGTATGCTACAGTTTCTTGGAGCAACAGGTGAGAATTTAATGCCAGGGAGATACCAAAGGTGGATGAATAGCCCTGAAAAGTCTGGATTGTATGAGTTATTCAAGGAGGACTAGCAACTCTGGTGTGAGGTCTTGCCGAGGAAGACTGTGCATAAACGGATTGCTTAGGGAAATACAGATGCTTAGGATGAAGATTACAAGATATTATAGGAGGTGGAGGAAGTAGTGGCATGCTAGATTATAGCCATCTTCTAGAATTTGGATAGTTAGAAGGGAAAAGAGGTTTACTTTTATGTTTGGTAGCGCAAGGAAGCACACATAGCAATACCTGAGAGTTGTGAAAGGACAAATTTTACATGAAATAAGGAACAATGCAAAAGTATAATGAGCTGCTTCAGTATGTAGGGAGTTCTCTATTACTGGATTCTATACTGTTCATCCAACCACAGGCTGGATAGTCTCTTATTAGGAATATCATAGGTAGGGACTGGCCTAAATGTCCTCTGAGGCCCTTTCCAACTCTGAGACACTATAATTCAAAAATATTTTGCTGATTTAATATAATTGATTTCTTTGTAATGTAGCCCCAACCAGGAGTGTACAGTCCTAACTGGTTTTCAAGATCTGATTGTTAAATTTTCAGTATGATCATATATACCTCAGAAATTAGTAATTGCTATAAATTAGGAATTGATTGTTTTTATTATCTACTTTTAAGGAAATATTTATAATGCAGATTAAACTTAAAAGTGTGCGTTCATACATTTGTTTGTGAGTCCAGTTCTTAGACGTTTGCTAGCACACTGATGATGTGTTGCTTTGTAAACATCAAGTTCAGTAAGAATGCTGTAGAAGGCATAGGGAATGAAGTCATCAAAAGAATGGAGGTCTAGTGACCAGGTAGGCTAAAATAATACTAATACTACTACTACTAATAATTGACATTTATATAGTGCTTTAAAATTTGCATTCATTGATAATGGATAATATCCATTATCTCATCTGAGCCTCACACCACCCTTGGGCTCAGCCAACCTATGATTAAATGAATGAAAGAATGGATGAATAGATAAAAAAGCATTTATGAAGTGTTTCTATGTGTCAAGAACTGTTCTAGGAAATGTTGATATAAATACAAAAGCAGAGTCAGAAAAAAAGAAGTAGGTGAGAGTATGTCCCTAAGGTGTTGAAAGGAAGTGTTTCTTCTTTCCATGTTGCTTTATCTTTGAAGTAAATAAGTAAATATCCCTTTGTAAAAGCACTTTCCCATGAATGTAACTTGTTCTCCTCAGCATATATTTTGTACATATTTATTTGTGTACATATTTTCTTTCCTCATCAAATAAAAGTTGGTAGAGGGCAGAAACTTTTTCCTTTTTGACTTTGTATTCTCAGTGCCTATGACAGTATCTATTTGGTATAGAGTAAAGGCTTATTTATTTATCAATAGAGATGTTACAGCACCTTAAACCAATGACTGTAACTTTATTCTTCCAATTTTGAAAACAGATAAAATGCCCAGTACCCAAAGCAATGGTGTCACACAACCAGGTAGAATGGTGGGGGAAAACAGCCCTTCAATAACAACAAATGTGTATATATATGTGTGTGTATATATCTATATCTATATCTATATCTATATGTAAATAGATATGTCTGTCTCGATATAGACATATCTATCTATCTACCTTTGAAAGCTTTCCATAACCTGGACCAAACCTGTTTTTCCAGCCTCGTTATAAATTACTCAATTACTCCCCCTTCTGTACTCTGAGATGCAGCCAAACTGACCTTTTCTCTGTTCCTCAAATACAATATTCCATTTCCTCTGTATGGGTCTTTGCACACTGGCTGTCTTCCACTTCTGAAATACATTCCCCCCTCATTTCTGTTTCATGTAACTCCTTATTTCCTCCAAGACTCAATTCGAACACCATCTTCCACATGAAAATTTTCCTTATCATCCTACTGTTATTATTTTCTTCTCAAATTATCTTGTATTTAACTTTTGATTTATTCTATTTATATTTACTTTGTATGTGTGTGCATGTATATATATTATGTATATATTTTCATGTATATATATATATATATGTGTATATATATATTGTTAAGTACTTGTCTCTTCAGTAACTCAGTTAGAATGTTGGCTAAGTGATGCAGGTCCACGATGTCAAACTCAAATAAAAAGGGGGCCAATAGAATGTAGTTCACTATTGGGTATGTTAACTTAGAAAACCACATATTAACATTATCTGCATTCTATTTTATTTTTATTTTGTTAAATATTTCCCGATTATATTTTAATCTGGTTCTGCTGCACTTGGGAGTGTTACTAAAGGCATGGAACCTGCTTGCCTTGTATCTGACACCTCTGGTGTAGCTGATAGCACTGGATTTTGAGTCAGGAAGACCCGAGTCCATAGATAGCCAAGACATGTAGGAGCTGTATGACAATTCCCTTATCAATAAAATGGGGATAATAGTATCTTAAAACCTTACAGGATAGTTGTGGAAATCAATTAAGACTCTGTAAGACTCTGCATCATGATCATGATCATCATCATCCTAATAATAATCTAATAAAAATAATCCTTACTCTCAAGTTGTTTACATAATAGTAATCATCATCATCATCTTCATCACAACCATGATTACATAATAATGATTACTGTTATATAAACCAATTGAGAGTAGGGCTTATTTTATTCTTTGTATTTGTATCCCTACAATATAAGACATTGTCTGGTATGTGGTAGCTGCTTAGCAAATACTTGTTGATTGATTGATAATCACTCAATTCTGTGCGGGGACTTTCTCTATTTCCTTTCCCTTGGAGAGTATAATGTTGGATGGGGTAACCTGTACTTTGTTAATAAGGCATGATTTTTAATATGGCAATCTCACTGTCTCCTCCCTAAATCCTTCTTGACCTTTTTGCTTCAAATGAATTGCCCCTGCAGGTTTAATCTTTCAAGCTGGACAAAGGACCAGAATGATATGCTGGACTTGTAGTCAGAATTGGATCCAAGTCCTGGTTTTGCCACTAACTGACTATAAGACGTTGGGCAAAGCAATTATTTTCTCTGAGCCTCAGTTTACTTTTCTGTAAAATGAAGGTATTGGACAATATGATCATTAAGTTCCCTTCCAGACTTAACATTGTGTGCTTCTGATCCTGAATGGAGCAGGGTGAGGATTTTTTCAGGACTAAGACCCAGTGAAGGAAATTGGCTCCCCACGCTGTTTCAGAGCATTCTGTGGGCTGTGGAGTCAAGTCTTTTTCTCATTTTGCAATTTTGCCAAGGAGTTGAAGCAACAGAGGTGGACCACAGTGGCCTCCCAGTCGTGCATGCAGAGAGAGAAACAGGAAGATAATAGTTTCTGTCACTGAACAGAACAGTCAGTGATGGCTTTTCTGCAGGAGTTAAAAATGTGAGGTTAACTCTCTCAGTGTGAGCCCAGCTTTGGCTCTGCCTCCAAGTCATGCCATAGTTTATGAACCCCTCCCATCCCTGAGCTGGAGCAGCAGGCAAACCCCACAGGGAAGATAGATACAAGACAGACACTGGGGCCTGATAGGCCCACGACAGACACCAGCCTTTGCATTCTGCATGTGGTCATGTCTCAAAGGAAAACATTCCGGAAGCTAGAAAGGGGGCTACTTCACTAAAAGAAGACTTAAAAGGGACTGGAGAATAAGGAACTATTTGAGTAATGCCACTTCATACTCAGAGAATTACATTTATTTCACAAGAGCTGTTAGACTTTGGGCATGATTTTCCCTGTTTAGTCATATGCAGAATAATATGTTTATTACCTACAGTATTGGGCTAATATAAGAATCAGATTAGCTAAGAAAGACAACATGATGTCCCAATGGGTGAGCAATCTTAGCTCCAGAGGATTGACTCCTCGATGATACTGGATATTTTTTTCTGGACCCAAAATTCATAAAATTGTTTACTAAGTTATAGAAGGGCTATAATCATCATTGCTTGAGGGAAACCTTACATTGATGAACTCATCTGGGAAGTATGGGTATATAATTATTATAATGATTTCAATTCTTTAGAGAAAAGGTGCTATGATAATCCAAGGAAGTAATGACAATAATAATAATTATTATTATTATTAATATTACTATTAACACAGTTACTTTTCCCTATTCTCAAAGCCTTCAAGTCCTAATTTTAATTTTTTTTTAAGTAGCTACAGCTTCAATCTTTTGCTCAATCTCTTAAAAGTAGGACTTTATCATCCTCCTCCACTCACTTGGCCACTCTTTTTCCTGACTTCACTATTTCTGTTCACTGTACAATAATTCTCCTGCTAGTTTGTAACTTCACTGTGGTCTTTGATGTCTTCAGATCCTTTACCCCCACTGCCAGTTATTCACTAAGTTCTGTCATTTCCAATGACAAAATTTCTCCTGCATAGGTCATAGGATAACAAATTTAGATTTAGAAGGGCTTTTAGAGGTCATCTAAACCAATTCTCTCATTTCAGTTGAGAAAACTGAGGCTCATATAGAAGTCATAGACAATCACGCAGTTAGTCAGCCAATTAACAGGTATTTATTAAGCTCTTACTATGTGTCAGCCACTGAGGGACAAGTGAATTTCTAAAGGTCACATAGGTTATAAGTACCAGAGTCAGGGTGTGAATTTAAGTGTTTTAACTCCAAAAGCCAGTGTTCTTTGCACTGAATCATGGACCTTTCTGTTCACATTCCCCAAAACTGTATCATACCTGGAGTATTTCCAGTGACCTCATGAACAATTTTCCTGTGATCTGTCTCTTCTTTCTTGAATCCTTCTTTGTAGATTACCACAGTAATGTTCTTAAAAATAGATCATTTTCAACTCAATTGTACTCAGTGAAAATTTATTGACTATCTACTGTATACTTTTCTATTTCTAAGAGATACATGTATTAGTAAGACAGGTGCGGTTCTCATGGAACTTTCAGTCTAATGGGAATACGTGTTACTCTTATTCATATACTCTAAATTCCAGCCAAATTGGACTCTTTCATGTCTTATGTCCTTGATCTCTCCAGACTGTTCCAGTTCCTGAAATTCACTATAACCTCATCAGTTTTTCTTTAGAATTCCTTATTTCCCTCCAAGGCTCACTTGAGATGTCACCATTTTTATGGAGCTTTCCTGAACCCTAAACTTGTTCAAGTTGTTCCCTTTCTCAAATTATTTTGTGTTAGAAGTCTTTGCCTCAGAAACTAATTAGCGATATGCTCCTGGGCAAGTCACTTAATCTCTTTCCATCTCACTTTCCTCATTTGTAAAAAGGAGAAAATGATAATCACCTACCTTATAGGGTTGTTATGAGATTGAATGAGATAATATATGTAAGCAACTTTGCAAACCTTAAAGTGCTATGTGAAAGCTATTTGCTGTCATTTGACTTTGATTGTATTACATTCCACAGTTGATCATAAGTTCCTTGAAGACAAGGACTATCTCATTTTTGCCTCTATATTATCAGAACCTTCACACAGAAGTCAAATGCTTTTTTGTTGTGCTAACTGTTTCCTTTGGTCCTCTGAGCATCCGTGGTGTGATCAATTGGTGGGTCCTATGCTAGAAGGCTGGAACCCAAAGCTATCTAGGGCAATTCTAATTGGTAATAACATCTTTCAGATTGGGTTTACCAGCTCAGTTTTCTGTCACTGGAGAAGAGTCCCCAACAGTGGACATATTTGTGACAGAATAATGTTTCTTCTACCCATCATCATCATCATTACCACTATCTCTAGCATTTATGAGTGTTTCAAGGTTTTCAAAGCACTTTACAAATATTATTTCATTTTTGTTCTCATAGCCAACCTGAGAGGTAGGTGCTGTTGTTACCCCTGTTTTATAGATGAGGGAACTGAAGCAAACAGAAGTTAAGTGACTTGCACTAGGTCCTATAACTAACACCTTGTCAGAGTTTTTGTAACAAGCAATTTTACTACCTAGGACAAGTAGTGTGAAAGGGCCCCTGAAAGCTTGGAATGCCATTACTGTTTTGGAGAGAAAGTAATGCTTGGATCCTATGATGCAATAACTAAATGGGAAGTCACTATGAGGGTGAAAAGAGTAGGAAGGAGGCAAGGGTTGAGTTATATCCACTGGAAGGAGAAAGCAGGCTCTCTGGTAGCTTCTTAGTTTAACTGGGATCTAAGTGCTAAAGGCAGTTGTTTTAAGTGATAGAAGTGTACTATAAATTTTGACACCCTGAGCAAAATTCCACTTGCCTTATAGCTCTTTAGTTTTTTGAATAAGATTATAAAATATAAGTAACATTAATATAAGTCAAAGTTGTAAATATTGTAATCCCATCTCCCCTATCTTTCAATTTTGCCAGAAGGAAGGGCTTACTATATTTTCTTTCTTTCTTTTTTGCATTCACCTGCCTAAAAAGAAGAAATGAATAATTTCTGTAGACTTCATGCTAGGGTTGTCTCAAAAAGAAGCCAGTAAGACATCAGATTTTGTATCTAACTATAGAATCATGTATATTTTGTCTGTAAGTTATTGGCTTCCTAGGACCAACAGCATCTTTCCAAAAGTAAGAAAAATAGGCTTTTTTTTTAGTTGAGCATTACAAATTTGATATTTTACATCTTTGGGAATATAGCCCATTCATATCCAATCATTTATTAAAGTTGGAAACTGTTCATTTTCTTGGTGAGCTTCCACTTTTCGGAATACCTCTACAATGTGAGTTATTATACCGAAGCCTTTTAAAAAATTCCAACAGAGCTGAATAAGCAGTACCTATAGTGGAGGAAATAAATCAGTCTCTATTTTATGACAGTCTTTGCAATATGAGAATGCTGTATTGATCTTCAAGCACTTTTTAAGCTGCATGGTCATTATTTCCATATCCAAACACCCAAGTTGAGAGTAGATTTTGTCCAGATCTGTAGCAGTAGGGAGGCAGCCGAATACCCTTCTTTGGAGGTTTTCAATAGAGGCTAAGTCCCTCTTCAGTGTGGGTGGCATAGAAAGGATTCTATTCAGGTACAAATTAGACTAGATTCCCTGCGAAAATCTGCTCAAGCAATTTCCACAAGGTAACCATTAACCATTTTATGAGAGAGATAGATGATTCAATTGCATTCAACAAATACGTTGAACAAATAAATTTGCTCCTCTGTGTCTTTTCCCCTCCTATTAGAGGGCTGGAGGGTGGAGGACTAAACTCTTCTCAAAGCTTTCTTTTTTATATTAACATTTATTAAGTGCTTACAATAAGCCAGGCACTATGCTAGCATTGGGGATACAAATAAGGAAAAGACAGTCTCTGACCTCAGAGAACTAAAAATCTAATGGGGGAAGACAGTACACAAAGGGAAACTGAGAAGGGTGAGAGAGGCATCCAGAGGCATGATGTTCCATTTATAGCAGGGCTATAACATGACATGACATGATGTGACATGACATAACATGATGTAACATAACATAATGTAATGTAAAATAATAAAATAACAAATATTTATATAGCGTTCTGAACTTTCAGAACTTTCCAGATAACTTTCCATTTTCCATCAGTAGCTGAGCTTGGTTTAGACTCCATGGAAAATCATGCCCCCTGGCACCTTTCCCACCTTTTTTAGTTTCCTTTTGTGTATTATCTTTCGCCGTTAGATTATAAGCTCCTTGAAGTCAGGGACCATCTTTTTTTTTTCTTATTTGTTTCTCCACTGCTTACTGCAGTGCCTGGCACATTATAAACACTTAATCATTTTAAATTGAATTAAGTCAAATTGAAAGTTTTAAACATCCACTGTTTTCATGGCCCTATGACAGTTACCATGCAACACATAATGATTTACAAGACATAGGTCCAGGCCTGAAGGAACGTGTAATCTAGTAGGGGAGTCTATAAGGATATACAGATCACTGTGCTGCAGATAGTATATGGACAAAGGAAATTTCCAGAGAAAGTGTTATGAGACAATTGGGAAAGGAGTCATTCCTTGGGATGTAAGTTGAGAAATTGAGTCAGTCAGTCAATAACCATTTAGTAAGCACCTATTATGTTCCAGGCACTGTGTTAAGTATTGGGGTTACAAAGAAAGGCAAAAAAAGCTATAGACAGAAAAAAATTGAAATTATCAACAGAGATTATTATCTATGATTCTATAATAAAGTTAAGGGGGATAGAGAAAGAATTCCTGCAAAAAGTATCATTTTAGCTGGAGCTTGAAGAAAGCTAAGAGGCAGAGAGGAGGAAGGAGAATGTTCCAGGTCCAGAGGGCAACCAGTGAAAATGCCTGGAGTTGGGACATGGAGTATCTTCTTGGAGAAACAGGAAGGAGGCCAGTGTTCTTGGAATACAGAAATTCAAGGGGGAACAGAAGGACAAGGTAGCACTGAATTGGGTTAGTAGAAGACTTGCTTACAGCATAGGGGATGTTTTGAGTAATTTATTTCTTAAGCACCTATTACATGTAAAAACATTTTGCTAGGCAATGGGGAATACAAAGAAAATAAGTAGTTCCTGGTCTCAGGGAGCTTACATTCTGTATGGACATGCTTACATAAGAAATAGCAGGAGGAGAATAAAGAGTGGAACTTATTATTCTTTTCTTATAAAATCATAGCATTTCCCCTTAAAATTGATTTTGACTTTAAAAGAATGTGAAAGTGAAATTTTAAAAGAATTCTAGCTCTCCAGTTCTATTCCATTTCCATGTAGAATAAACGCAATAATGACTAGTCAGTCTCAGTGAGTGGTTTTAATGATTGACAGAGATCACCTTCCCAGTAAGAATGAAGACGTCTATTACAGAGATCTCTTTTTAATTCTCACCTAGCCTTTGTTAGACTCAGTAGTTTTGTCATGCCTTAGTACATTTTTCTGGGCTCACAGAGACTGTTAAAGGACAGACTATTTAGAAGGAAACGACTCATTGTGAACTGAATCAAACTCGTCAGACTATAGGGCAGACTTAAATTCAGAAAAAAGTCAGAAGACTTAATGTCAACAGATAGGGCTATGTAGATTCATATTGTGTATATGGATTGTGTAACCTAATGGAAACTGCATTACAAAGCCATAGATTTAGGAGACATCAGAGATCATCTAGCATCCAACGTACTCATTATTGATGAGGAAATAAGGCCCATCAAGATTGTAATTTAATCAAGGCCACAGGTAGTAATGAGCAGAGCCTAAATGTGAATCTATAATGTCTGACTCACATTCCCATGTTATTTCGACTATACCACATATGTATCAGTGTTCAGGGAAGACTAGTATCTCTGGTATAAGGGCTGTCAAGCCCTTTTTAGGGCTTCTTTCCACCTTTGGCCTCTACCTGCCACCTAACTATCACTAGTGGCTCTAAGAAGCTGTAGCATGCACAGTGGCCACAGCTTGGTAAGCCATTTTAGCAGATGAGTTAAACAAGGTTGAAGGTAACCAAGGGGCCTCAAACCCATTGGTGAGTTAGTGGGGAATCTACCTCAAGCATCTGGCAGAATGGGCAGATAAGAACAATTTGTTCCCATAGCCACGAAGAGGGCTGAAACAGGTTTAGTTAGACATAGAAGATGCCAAGGTCATCAACTCCATCCTGAGCCATTGCCAGTCATCTTGACTTTTATCCACTAGACTTGGATGACTCTGAAAGAGAGAGTGAGGCTGACAGCTTTGTCTGACTGTGACTCACTTGAATCCAATTTATGCTGTTAGTCAAAAGCTATCACCCATTCCATGATTTCATACCATTTTGCCATTTTTACCTACCTCAGAGTCCTGTAGGGATGGGTAAGTGATAAAGCAGCAGGTCTTAATACACTGGAAGCTGTAGTCGCAACCCTGCACATAGGCAGCCCAGGATATATTCTCACTGGACTGAAGCAACAGTGGGATTTGACAGTCCCCTGGGTGTCTGAGCAACCTTTTTAAAGGACCGCACTACTCCCCCCATGTTAGTGTGATTTAAGAACTGGAAAAAGTGCTCTAAAATTGTCTGCTTCACCTAACCTAACCCGGCCTGCTTACTGTGGCAGGTAGGAATCCTACTCTGTAGTTGAACCATTAAAAATGTACAAAAACTTTTGCAAAGATTATTCCATTCACAAGTGATACATAGAATTGTGCACTTTTATGGACTACATGAAATCCAGTAGACCTGAAAGATGAACACTTTTGTTGCAAGAGAACTAAGCAGACATTGCATCCAAATAGCAGCTCTGAGTGAAACAAAGCTGGCAAATGAAGGCCAGCTTACTGAAGTCGGAGCTGGATACATATTTTTCTGGAGTGGATGTAGTGATATGGAGTGCTGTGAAACTGGTGTAGGTTTCCCAATCAAAGCCAATCTAGTCAACAAGCTTGTATGCCTCCCAAAAGGAATAAACAACAGACTGTTGAAAATGTGATTGCTGCTTGCAAGAAAGTGCCCACTATGATGATCCCTGGTGAGGTCAAAGAAAAAATTAATGAATACCTGGAGAACCTCATTATCAGTGTGCTGAAAGAGGACAAGCTTATAATTCTGGGTAACTTTAGTGCAGACTATCAGACATGTCTGGGAGTCCTTAGAAGGAATGGAATCAGAAATAGCAACAAAAATTATCACTCACTACTGCAGACTTGTGCATCTTATGACTTTCTCATCACCAGCACTATCTTCCATTTACGTAAATGCAATAAAATTTTGTGGATGCACCCTTGCAGCAAATATTGGCATTAATAGACTGTGTCATTTAAGGAGAAGAGACAAATGGGATGAGAAAGTGATGAAGGCTATGTGTGGTGCAGAGTGGTGGACCAATCATAGACTTATCTTCTCCAAGCTAAACATTTGCATTGAATAAAAATGGTGGCCACAAGGCAAGATGACTATCAGAAGACTTAATGTCAACAGATTGGAGCTCTTCTCTAAGTGTGAACAATTATTGCTAACTTGAAGGTAAAGCTGAGCTAATACATGGTTAGCAACAGTGGAACAGAAAAAGAATGGGCAGCTCTCAGAGATTAGACATATAGCACTGCATTTACTTACCTGGATCAGAACACTTGTAAGCATCAGGAATAGTTTGATGGAAATGATGGGGAGATTCCAAAACTATTAAATGAAGAATGAGAACTCCATATGATTTAACAGAAGTGTAATTTATCTGCCTCTAAGAAGGCAGATTTTAACTTCACTGAAAGTAAAGTGCCTTGTGAAGCTTAGAGAGGTGCAGGATTCTTTGCTCAGTAAGAAGGAAGGTGGAATTCAGTTTTACACTGATAGTAGCAATCCAAAGTGCTTTTATAATGCCCTGAAGGTTATTTATGGTCCAAAGAGCCAAGGTGAATTTCAACTACTCAGTGCTGATGGAGCCACTTTGATTAGTGATAAAGATATGATTCTGAAGAGATGAGCTGAACACTTCCATAGTGTTCTCAACAGTCTGCCATCAATCAATGCGGAAACCATTAACTGTATATCTCAGGTTGAAGTCAAGCCCTCTCTAGAGAAATTTCCAACTGAAGGAGAGGTTTTGAATGTCATTAAGCTCCTTTCATCTGGTAAAGCACCTGATACTGATTCTGTTCCAGCTGAGATTTACAAGGCAGGGGTCCATGGCTCATATAAAAGCTGACTGACATTTTCCAGCTTATATGGCAAGAGAAGATTATGCCTCAGAGTTCAAGGATGTCTTCACTGTCCATCTGTATAAAGGAAAATGAAATAAACTGTCCTGTGACAATCAAAGAGGGGGAAGTCTGTCTTTTACTCATTGTTGGCCAGATTCTTGCCAGAGTTCTCCTTAATAGTCAGATCCTTCACCTGGAAGATGGTCATCTACCTGAGAGCCAGTATGGCTTCAGAAAGGGCTGAGGAATGGTTGATTTGGTGTTTGCTGCCTGACAACTTCAGGAAAAATGCCAGGAACAGAACAGAGTTCTGTACACAACATTTGTTGATCTATCCAAGGCCTTTGATACTGTCAGTCATGAGGACTTGTGGAAAATCATGGTAAAATTTGGTTGCCTGGAGAAGTTCATCAGTATTGTATGTCAGTTTCATGATGGTTTTCTTACACTGGTTCTGGATAATGGACTATGCTCTCAAACTTTCCCCATCACCAATGGAGTGAAGCAGGGCTGTGTGCTTGTACCCATGCTTTTTGGTGTGATATTTTTAGCAATGTTGTCAGACTCCTTCACTGAGGTTGAAAATGGCACCAAGATGGTAAATTATTTAACTTGAAAAGGCTACAAGCTGAGACTAAAGTGGAAGGAGAGTTGGTGTGCAACTTTTTGTTCTCAGAGGACTGTGCACTTAAAGCAGCCTCTAAGGCTGATATGCAACAGAGTATAGATCGATTCTCTTTTGCTTGTGCTAATTTTGGCCTGACAATTACCACCAGAAAATAGAGGTTCTCCATCAACCAGCATTGTAGCATGTGTATGTATGACCACTGGTAACAGCAAATGCAGAAATTTTGAATGCTGGGAATAATTTCACCTACCTTGGGCAGTATACTTTCCAGAGATGTCCACATAGATGAGGAGGTTGATGCTAATGTCAGAGCTACCTCAGTGTTTTGGAGGCTCTGAAGGAAAATGTGAGAGATAAGGGGTATTAGGCTGTCTACCAAACTGAAGGTCTATAGAACCATTGTGCTGACCTCATTGTTGTATGCCTGTGAAATCCGGACAGTATACCAGTGCCCTACCAGGAAACTTAAATCACTTTCATTTGAATTGTCTTAGGAAGATTCTGAAGATCAATTGGCAAGATAAGGTACTAGACACAGCCAAACTGCCAAGCCTCCAAACTCTACTTCAGAGAGCATGGGTTGGCCAACTTTGTTTGAATGCCAAATGTACATTTTCCTAAATGATTATTTTATGGAAAACCCACACAAGCAAGCACTCACATAGAGGTCAGAAGAAGTGATGCAAGGATATTCTCAACGTGTCTCTGAAGAACTTTGGAATTGATTGTGAGCCATGGCAGACACTGGCACAGCATGGCATGCCCACATCAAAGAAAGCATTGTGTGTTATGAGCAAAGTAGAATCACAATAGCCCAAAAGAAACATGAGATTCACAAATTTAGAGACGTCTCTACTCCAAATATTCACATGGACTATTTGTGCCCAACCTGCGGTAGAGCCTTCTGAACTCTTAATGGTCTGATCAGCCTCACTTGGACTCATTGTACCTTGACCCTCAACATAGCAATGTCATTTTGGTCCTCTTTAAGAACAAAGGACAAAAACCGCACCAAGCTCTCTCATTTTATATCTTTGAGAGGTACTTTGATACTCTATGAGTTGGCCGTAGATTCTTTTTTTTTCTGTTAAATACAGGTAAATTCTTCTAATCAAACTCTCCAAACATATCAGTAAAAACTTGGAGCAGGTATAGAGATCTGATTTTGATTCCTACTTTTGCCACCTAGTACCTATGTGACTATGGCAGTGAGGTGGCACAATGAATAGAGTGCTAGATCCAGAGTCAGGAAGACCTGAGTTCAAATGCCTTTCAGTGGGCAGCCTCAAGACACTTACTAACTCTGGAGAAGTCATTTAACCTCTCTCTGCCTCAGTTTCCTCACCTAAAATAGTTCCCAGGGTTTTTTGGGAAGATCAAATGAGTTAATATTTGCAAAGTACCTAGAAAAGTACTTGGCACATAGCTGATGCTTAATAATTGATTGTTCTTCCTTCCCTTCTTATGGGTGAATCACTTATTCTTCCTGGACATCACTTTCTTATTTATCAAACGTGGATAAAAATGCTTATACAACTTAAGGCAGCACCTGGCACATAGTAGTACTATATAAATATCAGCTATTATTCTTATTATCTCAGAGGGTCTTTAAGAAGAAAGTGTTTGGTAAGCCATAAGATGCTTGAGAAATGTCAATTAATGTTACTACTGTTATTAATAATTTTTGTTGATAAGTGCTATTTTATCATACCTTAATTATTATTTTTATTGAAAAACTAATACTATGATTTTATTAATTATATAAACAATAATGACCTTTCACAACTTTCTTTTACTTCCATGCCTTATCATTAGGAAGATGTAATTCTGGGTTCTCCAAATGTGTCGATAACAATATAATCCTTTCCTTGTCCAAATAAGTAAAGAATGCTCCAAGTACTAATCTCATGAAAAGCTATGTCTGTTATCCATGGAATAAGGTAACATGCATTTATTGAAGTCCTATATGTGCCAGGCACTGTGCTAAGCACCCATAAGGCCCTGCCCTCAAGAAGCTAGAAATCTAATGAGAAACCACTATGTATAAACAAACAAACAAACAAACAAACAAAAAGGTATGTACATGATAATTTGGAGATAATCTCCTAGGGAAGGCATTATCATCAAGGAGGACCAGAAAAGCTTCTTGCAGAAGGTGGGATTTTATTTGAGACTCAAAGAAAGCTAGGAAGGCCAGGAGACAGAGAAGAGGAAGGAGAGAATTCCAGGCATGGGGGACAACCTTGCTACAATCAGAAGAGAAACTTACTGGCTTAGACTGGTGCAGGGTAGGAGTGGGGGTGGAGAGAATGAATTTTCCGTTTTCAATAGCAGTTAAATATTATCTACAAAAGTCCTGACAGGGTATGATCTACATCAACAGAAAGGTACCCCCTCTAATGAAGACACAGGTCCCTTGTGTCTTCCAGTAGTACCAATAGTACTAAGTACCAAGACCAATAGTACCTTGTAGTATCAATTGCCTCAGTGGCAGTATCAGCGGCAATGTAGCTATGTATTTTGGGCTTCATAAACAACCTCAAAATAGGCAAAATACTGCCTATTTGAAATAGGTGAAATCTATTGAAATAGGTTTCACCAGGTAAAAGCTTTCTTGTCCCAGCACAAACTTAGTTTAATAGGCTGTTGGGTTCTCCCACAACTTCCATATCCTTTACTCAATTGAGAAGAGAAAGCAAACAATTTTTTCCCTCCTTCTAAATAAATTTTCCCTCTGAGGGATTACAGGTAGTTAACTGCAGTACTGAATTGGTGAGAGCACTGAAAAGGAGTCTGAAGCATCCTTCTTTGAACCCTGTTTTTCCAAACATAAATGTTTACAGATGTCAATGGTTTCTATGAAACCTTCAGAGGCTCTGCTTTGTAGGAGGCTGTTGCTATTCATAGCCACCATAGCAGTCAGCCATGTAGAAATGATGAGCCTTCTGTATACTTCAGTACCCTCCAATGCAGCTCCTAATCCCTTTCCTGAATCAGGGCTGGGAAGGAGAAAGACCAGCAGTACCTAGGAGGAAGCAGAGAGCCCAAGGAGGGCCCTAGCTTGTCAGGCTCTGCCTCTCACAGCATCTAGAGGGATAAGGGGGCAAGGTCAAGGCAAGGGAGGAAAATTAGCTTCCTGATCCCTTTCCCAGAAGCAAGCTAAGATAAAGGAGTAAGAGCAGATGCATTCTGGCGTACATTCACTCACTCACTCTCCCTTAGGGCAACTGTTCTCTTACCATGGAGAAGACAGAAGTGGGGTAGGAGCAATAGTGCTTTTAGGCTTCTGTACCCATCACAGAGAAGCAAGCCAAGAGCCCAGGGAGGAGGTCGGCTTATAAGTTCTGCCTTTCTTAGTGCCCAAAGGTCAAGACCAAGATCAAGGTCAAGTCTAAGGCCAGGACTCTAAACTCTTGCTGCTGTCCCCTATGGGCAAAATTGGAGCAGAAAATGAAAAAAAAAAAGAGAAACTCCAGATTCATACTGGCCTTCCTTGTAGTCTGAGAGAAAAACAGTTAAGAACAAAACCGTATAGGCATGCCCTCCTTGCCCCCCTTTCCCCACTCTCCTGTCCTGTCCCACAGTATCTGACAGTGAGAAAGGGGGATGGGTAGAAGGGGAAGGGAATAAACATTTATTAAATGCCTACTGTGGGGAGGCTGGACCATACACCCGTCCCCTTGATCTCATTCCCTCCCATCTTCTTGAGCATCCTCCATCACACCCCCTCAATAACCTTCAAACTCTCAGATTTCTTCCCTTATTGCTTTCAAACGTGCTCATGTCTCTTCCTTCTTTAATAAGCCTTCACTAGACTCTACCATCCCATCAAACTGTCATCCTAAATCTCTTTCCTTTTTCAGTCAAACTCCTGGAATAAACTATCTATACTGACTGCATCCACTTTCTTTTCTCCCTCCTCACACAATCTCACCCCTCCATATCCAATCTGTTCCCAAGGCTTGCTGATTTTATCTTTGTGCCATATCTTGAGTATGACCCCTTCTCTTCTCTGATACTGCTGCTCCACTGATGCAGGCCCTCAGCTGCTCATGCCTGGACTATTGTAATAGCCTTCTTGTGGGAATGCCTGGCACACATCTCACTTTAGTCCATCCTTCATTCAACTAATAAAGTTATTTTACTAAGGGACAGGTCAAGTTGTGTCACCCCCTTACTCAATACTCAAAACACTTAAATTATTGCAACAGTGTCCTAATTGGTCTCCCTACCGCAAGTCTTTCCTCACGCCAGTCTATCCACACAGCTGCCAAAGCGATTTCCATTAAATGCATATCTCACTATGAAATTCCACCAATCACTCAAATTCAGTTGTTTTCCATTGTCTCTAGGATCAAATATAAACTCCTTAATTTAACTTTTTAGTTTAACTTCACAACCTTGCTCTGACCAATTTTCCCAGATTCATTTTAAATTAGTCTTCTTCTTTCACTCTGAACCTGCTAAACTGTTCCTCATTTAGGAAACACTCTTATCTATGTGTCTTTGCACTGGCCGACCCTAAGCCCAAAATGCACTCCCTCCTTACCTCCAACTCATAAAACCCCTTCCTTCTTTTAAGACTTAGATCAAGGACTATATTCTACATGAGTCATTTCCTGATTTCCCTAATTGCTAGTTTCCCCTCTCTCTTCCTAGTGAGTATGTATTATCTTATTCTTTGTGTTTGTATTCTCAGTGCCTAGCACGGTACCTGGTGTGTAATAGATGCCCAATAAATACTTGGTGATTATTCTATGAACCTGATATACCTGCCAATAAAGAGAATTACAATTAAGTATATTGTCAGTACTCTTGACATTTACTGTGGTCCATTTATGTTTCTTTTTTTTTAACTTAAAAAAAAATCTCAACAACAAATAAAACGTGCATTTCTATGTATATATTGTTGTTGTTGTTGTTCAGTTGTGTTCAACTCTTCATGATCCCATTTGAGGTTTTCTTGGCAAAGATCCTAGAGTGGTTTGCCATTTCCTTCTCCAACTCACTTTACAGATGAGGAAACTGAGGCAAACAGGGTTAAGTGACTGGCCCAGGGTCATACAGCTAGCAAATGTCTGTGGTCGGATTTGACCTCAGGTCTTCCTGACTCTGTGCCTGGCACTCTATCTGCTTGTACCATTTAGCTGCCCCCATGTATATACTAGAACTGAAAGAGAAAATGGTACATGCAACTGCAGATTTAGTATATATAGCTTAAAGTAACCCTTTCCATACAACATGAAAAAGGAAGAGTCACATACATTATGGTACTTCCAGAATCTATAATGTAATTAAAACAGGGGAGGGAGTCCAGATGTGGCCTCGAGATCACAGGTTCCCCACCCCTGATAGTCACTGCCTTCCCTGACACAGATCTCAGTCCATCCACATCTGCCCATCCTGTGTGATGCTTTTCCACATTTACATCCTTCCCAAAATTCTCCACAAGAAGATTATCAGATATCCTAAGGGCCTACCTTTAGCTATCTTGTGATTGAGTGAATATGCATTCAATTCATGGACTAGCCCTCAGTCATCCCTTCCATTTATTCCATGAATGGCCAATCTCTAAAAATTCTAAAACAGAATCCAAATATAAATTAACTCAGAATTTAATGCTGTCTGTATGTAAAGCCATATCTTTTAGCCTGGTTAATATTTTATGGGAAATATGGAATATGAAGGAAAAGAAATATAACAGGTGAAATGGGACTATAGAGATAATTTAGTTCAATCTTTTTTTACCAGGGTTACCCAGTTATAGAGTGTTGCTAAAAGCTGTTGTCTTTACTCTAGACACTTACTAGCAATGTGACCCTAAGCAAGTCACTTAACCTATGTCTGTCTTAGTTTCCTTAACTATAAAATGAAGATAATAACAGCATCCACCTTCCATGGTTGTTGGGAGGATAAAATGAAGTAATATTTGTAAAGCACTTAGCACAGGGCTTGATAGACAGTAATCACTTAATAAATACTTGTTTCATACCCAAAGGGCAATCAAATTGTGCATACCTTTTGATTCAGCAATACCACTACAAAGTCTGTATCTCAAAGAAAACATAAAAAAGGAAAAAGGACTGACATATACAAAAATAGTTATAGCAGCTCTTTTAGTGGTGGCAAAGAATTGGAAATTGAGGGGATGTCCGTCAGTTGAGGAATGACTGAACAAGTTGTGGTATATGGAATACTATTGTGTTATAAGAAATGGTAGGCAGGCAGATTTCAGAATAAGTTGGAAAGACATGAACTGATGCAAGGTGAAGTGAACAGAACCAGGAGAACGTTGTTCACTGTGATGGTAACATTGTGCAATGATCAACTGTGACTGACTTAGCTCCTCTCAACAATACAATGATCCAAGACAACTCCAAAAGACTCATGATGAAAAATGCTATCCACATTCACAGAAAGAACTGTTGGGAGTCTGAAAGCAGATCAAAGTATATTTTCACTTTATTTTTTATGTTTTTTTCCCTTTTGCAAACTGTGATATTTTTGCAAACCATTTCTTCTTTTACATCATGACTAATATGAAAATATGTTTTACATGATTGCACATACACAACCTATATCAAGTTGCTTAATGTCTTAGGGAGGGGGGAGGGAAGACAGAGGGAGGGAGAAAATTTGGAATTCAAAATCTTATAAAAAAAGAAATGTTAAAAATTGTCTTTACATGCAATTGGAAAAAAAAGAATATTATTAAAATGTTTCATTTCCTTTTTCCCTCTCCACTTTCTTACCTCATACTTCTCTTCCCTCTCCCTTCACTTCATCTTTCCTTTCTTCTTTCATTCCTCCTACTCCCTTCTATTTTTTCTACTTTTCTTCCTTCCTTCCCTCCTTTCTTCCTTCCTTCCTTCCTTTCTTCCTTTCTTCCTTCCTTCCTTCCTTCCTTCCTTCCTTCCTTCCTTCCTTCCTTCCTTCCTTCCTTCCTTCCTTCCTTCCGTTCTTCTGTCTTTCTTCTGGCCTCATTCTGCTGCCAGCCACAAATCTGAGGGGTGCCTTTGCAACTTGCTATTGCATTTGAAAGAGGCTGAATGATATAGCTTAAAAAAATAGATCATTAAACTTATAGCCAGGCAATTTGATTTTCCTGATGTTGGTCCTTCTCTTCCCACTTCTTTCCACTTTCCCCTATTTCTCTTCATTTTTATTTTTCCATTTTCTTATCTATATACTTATTATTTCTCCCATTTGAATATAAGCTCTTTGAATGCAAGACCTATGTCATGTTTGTCTTTATGTTCCAAGTTACCATAGTGTCTGGCACATGGTAGGTGCTTAGTAAGTGCTTGTTAAACTGAATTGAACAACTTCATTTTGTAGATAATTATAATTCATCTGGCTATATTGCTTTAAGCTTTATAAAGTGCTTTTCCCACAACAATTCTGTGAAATAGTAAGGTAGGTATGATTATCCCTATTTTGCAGAAGAAGAAACTGAGGTCCAGGGAAAAGAAGCAAATTGCACAAGGTTGTAGGGCTCCTCAGTGGCAAAGTGGTGTTAGAAGCTGCATCTTCTGACTTTCAGTGCTTAACTTTCTCTCACTGTTCTTCTCTCACTGCCACACAAACAGTAATGGGATTCAGAAGCAAACTGGGGCCCTTAGGGTGAAACTAAAGCAGTGGTCAGTACAAGCAAAGCAAACATTTCAGATATTTGATGATTTGAGGTTTCTTGGCCAAATATTAATCTTAATTTTCATTAAAGATTTGATGTTTGGCTTTGGCATTGCCAATAAATCTAATGGCTTAATTTATGTGGAGATCACAGCCTATTGATTGAAGTTCCAAAGCTAAAATGGAAATTAACTTATTTCAAGATGAGAATGATTGAGCCTTTATTGACTTTAGAAGGAGATCCATGAACATCAGTAAAGTATCTGCTTTGAGGGACTGTGGTGTAATGGAAAGTATCTTGCATTAAGAATCAGGGGACTGGGGTCCAAATTCTTGACTCTTCCACACTACTCGTGTGACTTTGGGCAATTTAAGTTCTCTTTGCCGAGGAGGCATGACCTCTAAGACCCCTTCCATTTTTAAATGTCTGATGCAGTAATCCTAAATCTGATGTCTCTTTCATATGATAGCCCTTCAGATACTTTATGCTAACAATCATATATCCCCTGAGATTTCCCTTAATTGGGTTAAACCTCCCCATTTCTTTCAACTGATCATAAAATAGCATAGTCTCTAGTCCTCTCACTGTCTTATAATAATCTTCTCAGGACACGCTCTGGTTTGGTAATGTTATTCTTAAAATATAGCACCCAGAACTGTACTCAATACTCCAGGTATGTTCTGACTGTGGCCATTTGGAATTTGAAGCAGCTCAGTTCCTCCTTTTTTTGTCCATCTTGCTTCCTGCATGAACTATTGTGGGAAGGTTCAGGAGATCAGGCAATTAACCTGCTAGGAACAAAATTAAGTCTAAAATGCCCATTTGTTATTTATGAATATGATCTACATTCTGGGCAGTCTCTTTGAGTGAACACTAGTTTATCAAATGCAATCCTGGAAGGGCAGATTGGAAAATGATTTCTCCTCATTTGCACTTCTTTCAAAGGTGACTCCATCATCACTGACTGAAAGACGCTTTGCCCCTCAGTAACAAATGATTACAGCTAAATGAATCCCAGAGGTTCTCCTCTAATGCAGAACAAAGGGATAAGAAGCAGGATTGTGGCTCAAGATCTATTTTTTATACCAGCATAATTTTTTGCTTCACTGATGCATCACTGAACAACAGCTGCTGGGTTGGAAGCTTCCGTGCCCTGTACGAGTGGTTTTAGTGAATGGCTTGCCTGAGTTTGCCTCAGGCCTGGAACAAAGTCACAGGCTGGGAAAGGAACCTGCCAGGTTAGTGTCACCTAACTCCCCCTGTAACAGCAGTTTAAAGATGCTGACATATTAAAATGACAGCTTATCAGCAGATCAAATTCTAGAAGGACTAATGTAATTATAATGATAACAATCACTCCTGTAAGTTTAAGGCTTACAAAATACTCCCCCCACCCATTTTACAGATAAGGAAACTGAGGCTTACAGAGGGTGAGTGTCCACCATTTCTCATTTGCCATGTGTGGGATCCAAAATTTGAACCCAGGCCTCACCTGATTCTAAATCTAATGTTCTTTCCATTATGATAAGTAACATTTATATAACACCATAAATTAAAGAAGTGCTTTATATACATCATCTTATTTAAGCCTCACAGCATTGGGTATTATGACTCCTATTTTATAGGTGAGGAAATTGAGTCTGAGAAAGAAGTGATGAGACTTGTGAGTTAGCCAGTAGTGCCAGAGACATGATTTTCACACTCATTTTCCTGATACCAAGTCTGGCAAACCAGCTACTATAATGTATGGCTGAACTCTTGTGAAGGGAGAAAGGAAAAAAAAGTCACAACTTTTCCCCAAAGAACTATCATAAACGGTTAACATTTTATAAGTTGCTGTGTTCCTGCGATTCTCTTTCCTACCCCTTTTCCCCGCTTCTTCCTATATCCTCTGCCCCATCCCCTACCTCCTACGCAACATCTGTTTACAAAAAATGGATTCTTCCTTCATCTCTTAAGTTCTCCTAATTAACAGAAGTCTTTGTTTCCATTTCCAGATGTTGGGAATGACCTTCGTACTAGTTTTCTCTGTTATAATTATTACAAACAGCTAGAATGTTAAAAATGATATTTAAAGACATTAATTAAGAATAATACAGAAAATGAGCACTTTTTTTCATCCAAAGGAGGTTAACAATATGGTATTTTTACTAGAGAGAAAAATTTACACACCCAGAGAAGACAACAGAAAGGAAAACCTTGATTGCAAAGTATATTCCCATTATCTGAAATGAGCATTCAGATCATAATTGCAGTATTAATTGCATTTTGAAGGTTGATTGTTAATTTCACAAGGAAAAAAAGCCATATGGCATTTTATGGTGTGTAGCAACCATATTTTTGCAACTGCTTCTTTTGTGTATGAAGAAATAGCCTCTAATTTCAATTCCAGAGGACAAAATTCTTAATTTTCAAATAACGTAATGTAACAGTTTTCAATGTTCAGTAATACATAGGCTTAAAATTTGAGGGCACTTATATGGTGCAGTGGATAGAGTGCCAGACCTGGCATCAGGAAGACTCATCTTTCTGAGTTCAAATCCAGTCTCAGATACTTACTAGCTGTGTAATCCTGGGCAAGTCACTTAACCCTGTTTACCTCAGTTCCTCATCTCTGAAATGGTTTGTAGAAAGAAATGGAAACCTCCTGTATCTTTTCCAAGAAAACCCCAAATAAGGTCATGAAGAGTCAGACATGACTGCAAAACTCCTGTACAACAATAGCAATAACAACTTAAAACTTCAGTCAAATTTGAGGTCATATGGGCATTATTATAGGACTTAGAGTTGATTTTTGACATCATCTAGTCCAGATGAGGAAACTGAGGCTTTAGAAGTCAAATGACTTACCCAAATCGACAATTGGATTCAATTAAATAAGTATTTATTAAGTGCTTATTACATGTAACAGACGCATAGGTGGCACAGTTGATAGAGTGCCAATCTTGGAATCGGGAAGACTCATCTTCCTGTATTAAAATCTGGCCTCAGACATTTACTAGCTGTGTGACCCTAGGCAAATCACTTAACTCTGTTTGCCTTGGTTTCCTTATCTGTAAAATGTACTGGAGAAGGAAATGGCAAACTACTCCAGTATCTCTGCCAAGAAAACCCCGAATGGAGTCAGAAAGAGTCAAATATGACTGAAATAAAAGAACAACAACAACAACAAAATATTACATGTAAGGCATTGTGCTAGGTGTTGGGAGCAGAGACAGGATTTGAAGTCAGATCCTCTGCTCCTGAACTCGGTATTTATTCTATTACAAGCTATTGCCACCATTCATTTTCATGTGATGATAAAACCAGCCAATGTGAAATTAAATTACAAGACATTACAATGGTCCAGCACATCTCTCTGTCTTCCCCATTACGCTCACTGTCATAATATAGATTTCCATGACTTTTGTAATTGTATGAGATTAAGGATGAGGGAAGATATGGTTGCCTTTGTTAGAAGCTCCATGACTACCTATTTGGGGAGGGCAGAATGAAACACAACTTCTCCCTACACACTTACATTTCCATATTGCTTCAGTATTTATAAAACATTTTCACTATTTCATTAAGGCTGAAATGTGAGGTTTGCAGTCTGGCAATGACTTGTCATTCACTTTTGTTGGATCATAGTCCACGTTAACCCATAACCTCAGTTGCTCCCCTCCCCAAAGCTCCATACTGGGCCTTCTTTTTTTTTTTCTTTCTACATGTTTTCTCGGTGGTCACAAAAATGACTGAACTTCATTGATAAATATAACTAGGCTTATAACTCCCCAAATTGCATATCAAATCCTTATCTCTATCTTGAGTTCTTGTCCTGTATCACTAATTCTCCGTTGCCACTTCCAGCTGGATGATTCATAAGAACCTTAGACTCAAAATGACCGGAACATAATTCATCATCTTGTTCTCCAAACTGACCCCATTCTATACTTCTCTGTTTTTGTCAAGGACACCACCATCCTTTCAATTCATTGGGGTTCACAACATGAACATCATGTTCCACTTTTGATTCTTCTCCCCACTTCACCCCCACCATATAAATACTGTCAAGTCTACCTCCATAATATCTCTCAACTCTATACCACTCCTTGTTTTCATAGGGCTACAACATAATTCAGGCCCTCATTATTTCTTACTTGAACTATGGAAATTACATCCCAGTTTTTCTACTTGTCTCAGTTTTCTTTCCCTCCACACAGCTACCCAATAGACATTCCTGAAGTGCAGATCTGACAATGTCGCTTACCTATTGAGGAAATTCCAGTGACTACCTCATTTCTCTAAAATAATAAACAGAATTCTCTGTTTAACATTTATAAAGTCCTTTATAATTTGCCTTCAGTGTATTTTTCCAATCTTATTGCACATTATTTCCTTCATACACTCTATGATCCATCCCAACTCACCTTTGAGATGTTTTTCATATGTAACATCCCATGTCCTACCTCTGTGCCTTTGCACAGCCTTTCCCTCATACCAGGAATGCACTCTTTTCTCATCACTGCCTGGTATAATCCTTAGTTTTCCTCAAGGCTTACCACATTATTCACCTCCCCAAGAAAGCCCTGCTGATCTTCCTAGATGTAACTGTGTTCACCCTCCTCAAATTATCATGCGTGTACATTTTGCTTTGCATATTATATTGCTTCTCTTCTCCTACTAGGTAAAATGTAAGCTTCTTGAAGGCAGAGACATTTTCTTTTTGTCTTGAATCCAAAGCACTTAGTACAGTGCCTCATCCACAGTTGGCCCTTAACAATACATGCTGGATTGGAAACTCTTAAACAATCTTCGGGGATGAGTTCCCTCCCTACAACTCATGCTAGTATCAATAAATCTTGGTTTTTCCCTTCACCCTAAATGAAGACACTTTTCTTGCCTTTTATCCAAGCTATAATTAAAAAAAAATCCTAATTAAAACTGTACTAAATAAACAGAATTTTTCCCCCTTTAGAGCAATGAGGAAAACTATTTAATAAAGACAAGCAAATATGCACTTTTTTTGAGGGTGGAGGGGTTCTAACTCAGTGCAACTATAGAGATCAATCAGAATGGCCTCTATCTAAAACTCTCAAGTTTAATTCTTTCTTTTTTTTTCTTTTTTAAAATTTTATTTTAGACTCAAGTACTAGAACACAAATACAGAATAGAGAAAAGAAAAAAAAGCATGTCTTAAACTTAAATATTGAAACTTAAATACAAAGTAAGAGAAGAAAAGAAAAGCATGTCATGTGCATAAGCAGAACATAAGAGAGGATTCAAAATATGTAAAGATAAATTTTCATTTCGAGAAATCCTGTATGATAAATACTACACGTTATGTTGAGAGCTGTCCATGTAAATTTTCCTTTGTTCTCTGCTGTGTACTTTTTACTTTGTTCTTTTTTCACCCTTCTTTCCCCCTCCCCCAGAAGGCTACAATTAAGCGTGGATATATTTTTATATAGATATATACAAACACCTATACATATATACACCTATATATATATGTATACATATATAGAGATATACTTTCCCTGACGCATTCTACTCCTGATCTTTGTTTTTATGTCCGTGCATATCTCTTGTTTCCTATCCCTCTATTTTACTTTTACCTGATCCCTTGCCCTCCTATTACTTAGCCTACCCCCCTTCAAAGATCCATTCTTTATCCTCCCATTCCCATAAATCTAAACACCCTTTTATAGCCCCCTATAACCTATTCCCTCACCCTCTCCTCTAGAGAGCCCTCTCTTATCCTCCCATTCTTATTGATCTAACACCCTTTTATACCCACCTTTAATCTATTCCCTCACCATCCCTTCCAGAGAGCCTTCTCTTGTCATCTTCCCTCTCCCTATCCCCTTACCATTTTATTTTTTCTGAATTTAAAAGACTTTTATACTCTTCTAGATATATATGTATTGTTCCCTCTTAAACCTATTCCCTATGAAAGTAGGTTACCAGAACTACCAGCCCCCCTCACCCATCTAATTCCTCTGCATCAAGTCTTTCTCTTGCATCTCATTTGTATAAAACAATTACTCTTTTTTAGGTGTTCCTAAATGTTTTTACTTTTTAAAGTCATCTCATACTCAGGTCTACTCCAGTCTTTCTTATGAACTACCCAATTACTAATGACAATCTTAGACATACATTTTACACACATGAAAAGTAAATGATCTGTCCTTATTCAATCCCTTCTAATCAGCCTTTGGTATGTACCTTATATTGCCCTTGGTCCTTGTGTGTCAAATCTTCTATTAAGTTCAGTTTTTTTTTCTTTTAACAAAATCTTGAAAGTCTGACAGTTGATCAAATTCCATTTTTTTTTCATTCAGGATTATGCTTAACTTTACTAGGTATGATATTTTTGGCCTAAGTCCCATTTCTTTTGCTCTTTGATATATAGTGTTCCAAGACCTGTGGTGCTTTAGGGCCTCTGCTGCAAGGTCTTGTGTGATTCTAATTGTGGCACCATAACATTTAATTTTTTTCTTGTTGCTTTTAATATTTTATCCTTGAGCTGAGGGTTTCAGAATTTGATTATAATATTCCTCTGAGTTTTCCTTATAGGATCTCTTTCTAGTGGTGATTGATGTATTTTTTATATTTCTACTCTCCCCTCCTACTTGTTTTAATGATTCAGGACAGTTTTCTTTAATTATTTCTTACATTATTGTATCAAACTTTTTTTTTTTGATCATAGCTTTCAGGTAGTCTGGTCTTTCTTTTTTTGTTGTTGTTGTCTTTCTTATACAATGTTTCACTTTCTCTTTTTTTTTGCAGGTAGCTGATTGCTTTTATTTTTAAAAAAAATTAATTAACTAATTTATTTTTAGTTTGCAACATTCATTTCCACAAGATTTTGAGTTCCAAATTTTCTCCCCATCTGGCCCCTCTCCCCACCCCAAGATGGTGTGAATTCTGAATACCCCTTCCCCTAATCTGCCTTCCCTTCTATCACACCCCCCTTCTCTTATTTCCTTCCCCTTCTATCTTCCTGTAGGGCAAGATAGATTTCTATACCCCATGCCTGTATATCTTATTTCCCAGCTGCATGTAAAAACAATTTCTAACATTTGTTTTTAAAGCTTTGGGTTCCAAATTCTCTCTATTCCTCCCTCCCCACCTACCCTCATTGATAAAGCAAGCAACTCAATACAGGTTATACATGTGTAGCCATGCAAAACACTTCCATAGTAGTCATGCTGTGAAAGACTAACTATATGTCCCTTCATCCTATCCTACCGCATTTATTCTATTCTCTCTTTTGACCCTGTCCCTCCTTAGCAGTGCTTGCTTCTGATTACCTCCTCCCCCAAACTGCCCTCCCTTCCATCATCTCCTCTTTCTCTTATCTTTCTCCTCTATTTTCCTGTAGGGTAAAATAGATTTCCATACCCAATTGAGTGTGTATGTTATTCCTTGCTTAAGCCAAATCCAATGAGAATAAGATTCACTCATTCTTTCTCACTTTCCCCCACTTCCCCTCCATTGTAAAAGCTTTTTCTTGTCTGTTTTGTGTGAGATAATTTACCCCATTCTACCTCTCCCTTTCTCCTTCTCCCAGTATAATCCTCTCTCACCCCTTAATTTTATTTTTTAGGTATCACCCCTTCATCTTCAACTCACCCTGTGCCATCTATCTATCTATCTATCTGTCTATGTATCTATACATATATATTTTTCTCTCCAACTACCCTAATACTGACAAAGGTCTCATGAGTTGCAAATATCATCTTTCCATGTAGGAATGTAAACAGTTCAACTTTAATACGTCCCTTAAGATTTCTCTTTTCTGTTTATCTTTTCATGCTGCTCTTGAGTCTTGTATTTGAATGTCAGATTTTCTATTCAGCTCTAGTCTTTTAATCAAGAATGCTTGAACATCCTCTATTTCACTAAATGTCCATTTTTTTTCCCACTGAAGGATTATACTAAGTTTTGCTGGTAGATGATTCTTGGTTGTAATCCTATCTCCTTTGCCCTCCGGAATATCATATTTCGAGTCCTCTGGGCCTTTAATGTAGAAGCTGCTAAATCTTGTGTTATCCTGATTTTGTATCCACAATACTTAAATTGTCTCTTTCTGGCTGTTTGCAATATTTTCTCCTTGACCTGGGAACTCTGGAATTTGGCTATAATATTCTTACGGGTTTTCCACTGGGGATCTTTTTCAGGAGGTGATTGGTGGATTCTTTCAATTTCTATTTTACCCTCTGATTCAAGAATATCAGGGCAGTTTTCCTTAATAATTTCTTGAAAGATGATGTCTAGGCTCTTTTTTTGATCATGGCTTTCAGATAGTCCAATAGTTCTTAAATTATCTCTCCTGGATCCGTTTTCCAGGTCAGTTGTTTTTCCATTGAGATATTTCACATTGTTTTCTATTTTTTTTTCATTCTTTTGGTTTTGTTTTATTGTTTCTTGATTTCTCATAAAGTGATTAGCTTCCATTTGCTCCATTCTAATCTTTAAGGAAGTATTTTCTTCAGTGAGCTTTTGGACTTTCTTTTCCATTTGGCCAATTCTACTTTTTTAATGCATTCTTCTCCTCATTGGCTTTTTGGACTGCTTTTGCCATTTGGGTTAGTCTATTTTTTAAGGTGTTATTTTCTTCAGTATGTTTTGGGTCTCCTTTAGCAAGCTATTGACTAGTCTTTCATGATTTTCTTGCATCACTCTCATTTCTCTTCCCAGTTTTTCCTCTATTTCTCTTACTTGCTTCTCAAAATCCTTTTTGAGCTCTTCCATGGCCTGGGACTGATTTATATTTTTCTTGGAGGCTTTGGATGTAGGAGCTTTGACTTTGTTGTCTTCTTCTGGTTGTATGTTTTGATCTTCTTTATCACCAATGTAAGATTCTATGGTCTAAGTATTTTTGTGCTGTTTGCTCATGATCCCAGTCAATTAAGAGAGTTTTAAACTCTTTGTCCAGGTAGAGGTCTGCTTCCAATGTGGATAATGCACTGTTCCAAGCTTCAGGGGTTTTGTGCAAATGTTTTCAGAGATATTTCTTGGGACCTGTAAATTTTTAGTTCCCCCAAGTTGGTATGATCAAAGGCAAGGTGTTTACTCCTTTCCTGGCCTGTGTTCTGGTCTGTGAGTGACCACAGGCATTCTTTTCTGCCTTGGAACTGTGAGGAAGATTCCCTCTTCACTGCCACCACAAGCTCCACCATGCCAAATCTCCTCCTTGCCCCAGGACCACTCCTCAGAACTGTGACCCAGATCCAAGCATGGGCAAAGCAAGAGATTCCTGCCTCAACACCGGCAAAGAGATCCCTGCAATCCCCATCTGATCAGCCACTGGATCCCCCCTCTGTCTGTGGGCCAGGATCTCCTTAGGCAGCCGTTGCCCTGGGGCTGTGCCGGGACTGGGGCTGGGACCAAGCTCCTCTCTAACCAGGGTCCAACAGATCTTTCCTACTGATCTTGTAAGTTGTCTTTGACGTTTGGGGGTTGAGAAGTCTGGAAACTACCACAGCTGCCTGTGATCCAGTCTCCTCAGGCCTGCTCCAGGTTTGCTGAGCCCTGGTCTTTGCTTGCGAGGCCCATGCTGAACTGCTGTGCTCCTCTCCCAGCCTGGTGCGACAGACTTTTCCTGGAGACCTTCCAGGTTGTCTTGGGCTGGAAATTTGTTTCCCTCTGACTTTTCGTGGATTCTGCTGTTCTAGAATTTGTTTAGAGCCATTTTTACACGTATTTGGAGGGGTTTTTGGGGGAGCTCAGGCAAGTCACTGCTTTTACTCTGACATCTTGGCTCCTCCCCCTAGGTATGTGGTTAGATAGGTTCCTTCTCACCTCTGCCATTCTCAGCAGCAGAGATGGGTCTGGCATTCCTTGTCAGTAGAGGTTCTTTACATCTTCTAGGGCTCAGACGCCCAACTCCCCTCACTACCCTGGGGGTAAAAGTTCCTGTAGCTGGGGCCAAGGCAGCCTCCTAAACCAGCTAACCCCAAGGCATGCCACTTGTTGTTAATGCAGGCCCTTAGACTGGACGTATTTACTCTTCACAGGGACCAAACTTCTTCCTGGGATTTTTCTTCTGATCTTCTCAAATTGTCCAGGAAGACTCCTATTCTGCACCTATTCTTATTTATTTTTACCTGCACTTTATTCACCCTAACATGCTGTTTCATATCTCTTTGTGGAGAAAAATCTTGAGAGCTTGGAATTTTCTGACCTACTTCAACAGTTTCCCAGAATCCTCCTGAGAGTTTGATTATTAATAGGAACTTTAAGGCCCACGCATACCTCTACAATCCCAGCTACTAAGGAGATTAAAGCTAGAGGATTTCTTGAGTTTAAGAGTTCTGAGCTTTAGTATTCTTTGCCAGTTAGGTGTCAGCACTGCTGACTGTCAACACAGCATCTGTATGGTAAGTGACCAGGATTTCAGGATATGGGTATAGGACAACCAGATTGCCCATGGAGGGATGAACCAACCCAAATCACAAACAGAACAGGTCAAAACTCCCATGCCATTAAGTAGTGGGATCAGGCCTGTGAGTAGCCACTGCACTTCCATCTTAAGAGATGGGGAGACACAGTTTTAGAAAAAAATAAAAATAAAAAACAGAAGGATTGAAAATACAAAATATGGCAGAAGCATTTCTTTATATAGGAGTGGAATAGATTACTTTAATGGAAATAAGGTCTGGGTGATTATGCCTTGATTCTAAATGTTGCTAGTTTCCCAGATATAAACCAAGTAAAAAGCAAAATTAGGGGTAGGAAGACAGGAAGGAAAGAAAGAAAGAGGGAAGGAAGGAAAGAAAAAAGGAAGAAATAAAGAAGCAATGAGGGAAGGAAGAAAAAAGGAAGGAAAGGAAAAAAAAGAAGGGAGAAAGGAAGAAATAAAGAAGGAACAAAGGAAAGAAGGAAGGAAAGTGTATTTTGATTTTACTCTACATGGTAGTGGAGGGTCATGTTTTCAGATGTTGTTTTCCTGCCAGGAATGGCCCAGGGAGAAATTGAGAAAAGAGTTAGATCTAAGGAGATTATCCCTGCCCATAATTTCTGGTTTAGACATGTCATAAGCTGGAGTCTTCATACCTTTTCAGTATCTTTTAAAATTCTATTTTCTTCATTCCAAGTTCTGTGTGCTACAAGGTATCATTTTTCCTAAACAAAGGTCACAGCATTTTTTTAATCAATGGGGGTCCTACCCTGTTGATAACAGAGTGTTATCTCCCCAGTTGAGCCACATGATTCATTGGAGCCCAGGCTCCTGAGACCTATAGATCTGGCTCAAGTCTAGTGCAGAAAAGTGACTTATTGTGGTCTCTATTCCCTATTGCCAATGTTTAACAAAGTATCAGTTGATAATTGAGAAAGATAACTATGCAAGTAGAATCCTAACATACTTTCCCTCCCTTACTGTGAATGATGATGCAAATCCTTATGTCCAACACATTAAAATAACTTCATAGTGCAAATAGTGTGGAAAGGAATTCTCTAAAGGTGGAAAAATTAACATCCAGAGAGAGAAAACGTAATTACCACTCATTGTCACATGTTTATACATAGCTTTACATAATGACCAAATGCCAAACTTAGATTGAAAAAAATGTTTTTGCAGATAGAAGAAGGCATGCACTCCAGTGGAAACCTATCCATATGTATTCTTATTCAAATTCTTAATATTTATACTTTTATAAATGTGATACTCTTAATGGCACATTAAATAGTTTCAACTTTAGGAAGGTGCTTTACAAAAGTCATTTTTAGCAGATATATAGAGAATATATTGGAAATGGGAGAGAAATGATTCAGAGATCCTAATTAAGAGTTAGTGTTAGTCCATAAGTGAGATGATGAGGGCTGGAGCAAGGGTATTGGCTGTATATAAGTAAAAAAGGGAGCAGAGGTAAGAGTGGTAGAAGTAGAATCAATAGGATTTGGGTACTGATTGGTTATTTACATTGAGATAACGTGATAATGTAAAGATGACATCAGAATTGTGACATTGTGATTGACTAGAAGAATGATATTGCCCTCAACAGTTATAAAGAAGACTGGAAGAGGGAAAGAGAGATAATATAATGTTATTTGTGATACAGATCCCAATCCATCCATGCCTGTGCATCTTTTAGAAATCATGTTATACTACCCAAAATGAAAATGTGAGAAATGGGGATCTTACTCACAGGCCACTGTTCTCCTAATCAGTCACAACCTTCCCTTTAATCTATGAAGGAGGGTGGAGCAGAGCCAAGATGGCAGAGTAAAAGCAGTGACTTGCTTGAACTTTCCCTTAAACTCCTACAAATACTTCTAAAAATGACTAAATAAGTTCTAGAGCAGCAGAACCCACACAAAGACAAAATGAAACAAATTTCCAGCCCAAGACAACCTGGATGGTTGATAGAAAAGGTACGTTGCACCAGGCTAGGAGAGGAGCACAGTTCAGCATTGGCCGTGCAGGCAATGACAGGGCCCCAGCAAACCCAGA
This sequence comes from Vombatus ursinus, assembly GCF_900497805.2. Classification (NCBI taxonomy): domain Eukaryota; kingdom Metazoa; phylum Chordata; class Mammalia; order Diprotodontia; family Vombatidae; genus Vombatus; species Vombatus ursinus. The sequence continues at coordinate 10,759,757 of NW_020954642.1, forward strand.
GCAGGCCTCAGGGGATTGAATCATGGGTAGCTGTGTGAGATCTGGTTGAGACAGGTGCAAGGTCCAGCCCTGACCCTAGCTCAGGTAGTGGCTGCTTGCAGAGCTCTTGGCCCACAGATGGGGCGGGGGGTGAGTGGCTAATCAGAGGGGGATTACAGGGATCTCTTTGCTGGTAGTGATGCAGAATTCTCTTGCTTTGCCTGTGCTTGGATCAGGGTTGCAGTCCTGGGTGGCAGTCCTATGGCCAGGATGAGTGCTGGCATTGTGGAGCTTGTGGCAACAATGGACAGGGAATCCCCCTCATGGTTTCAAGGCAGAAATGAGTGCTTGTGGTTACTCATGGACTAGAGCACAGCCTAGGAAAGGAGTAAACACCTTTCCTCTGATTATACCACCTTGGAAGTACTGAAAATTTACAAGTAGAAGTATCTTTGAAAACAACTACACAAAACCCCTGAAGCTTGGGACAATACACTCTCCACACTGTAAGCAGAGCTCTACCTTAACAAAGAGTTAAAAACTCAAGTAAGTGGCTGGGAACATGAGCAAACAGAGGCAAAAAACTCAGACTATAGAATCTTACATTGGTGACAAGGAAGATCAAACATACAACTAGGACATGACAACAAAGTCAAAACTCCTACCTCCAAAGACTCCAAGAAAAATATGAATTGGTCTCAGGTTATGGAAGAGCTCAAAAAAGGATTTTGAAAATCAACAAGAGAGGTAGAGGAAAAATTGGGAAGAAAAATGAGAGTGATTCAAGAAAATCATGACACACACAAAAATACTGAAGAAAGTAACACCTTAAAAAATAGACTAAGCCAAATGGCAAAAGAGGTCCAAAAACCAATGAAGAGAAGAATGCCTTCAACAGCAGAACTAGCCAAAATCAAAAAGGAGGTCCAGAAGCTCACTGAAGAAAATAATTCCTTAAAAATTAGAATGGAGAGAATGGAAGCTCATGACTCTATGAGAAATCAAGAAATTATAAAATAAAACCAAAAGAATGAAAAAAAATAGAAGACAATGTGAAATATCTCATTGGAAAAACAGCTGACCTGGAAAGTAGATCTAGGAGAGATAATTTAAAAATTATTAGACTGCCTGAAAGCCATGATTAAAAAAATAGCCTACATATCATCTTTCAAGATATGATCAAGAAAAACTGCCCTGATATTCTAGAACCAGAGGGTAAAATAGAAATTGAAAGAATCCACCAATCACCTCCTAAAAGAGATCCCCAAAGGAAAATTCCTAGGAATATTATTACAAAATTCCAGAATTGCCAGGTCAAAGAGAAAATATTGTAAGCAGCCATCAAGAAACAATTCAAGTATTGTGGTAACACAATCAGGATAACAGAAGATTTAGCAACTTTTACATTAAGGGATTGGAGGATTTGGAATATGATATTCCAGAAGTCAAAGGAGCTAGGATTACACCCAAGAATCACCTGCCCAGCAAAACTGAGTATAATCTTCAGGGGAAAAAATGGACATGCAATGAAATAGAAGACTTTCAAGGATTCTTGGTGAAAAGACCAGAGCTGAATAGAAAATTTGAATTTCAAATACAAGACTCAGGAGAAGCATGAAAAGGTAAGCAGGAAAGAGAAATCATGAGGGACTTATTAAAGTTGAACTGTTTACATTCCTACATGGAAAGATGATATTTGTAACTCATGAGACCTTTGTCAGTATTAGGGTAGTTGGAGGAAATATACATATACATATATATACAGAAAGCACAGGGTGAGTTGAATATGAAGGGATGATATCTAAAAAATAAAATTAAGGGGTGAGAGAGGATTGTACTGGGAGAAGGAGAAAGGGAGAGGTAGAATGAGGTAAATTATCTCACAAGAGGTAAGATAAAGCTTTATAGTGGAGGGAAAGAGGGGGGAGGTGAGAGGGAATGAGTGAATCTTACTCTCATTGGATTTGATTTAAGGAGGGAATAAGATATACCCTTAATTGGGTATGGAAATCTATCTTACCCTACAGGAAAATAGGAAGTGAATAAGGAGGGGGGGATGATGGAAGAGAGGGCAGATTGGGGGAAGGGGTAATCAGAAGCAAACACTTTTGAGGGGCACAGGGTCCAAGGAGAGAATATGAGAAACAGGGGGCAGGGTAAGATGGAGGGAAATATAGTTAGTCTTTCATACCATGACTATTTTGGAAGTGTTTTGCATGACTACACATGTATAACCTACATTAAATTGCTTGTCTTTTCAATGAGGGATACTGGGGAGGGAGGAAGGGAGAGAATTTGGAACACAGAGTTTTAAAAATGAATGTTAAAAATTGTTTTACATACAATTGGGAAGTAAGATATACAGGCAAAGGCGTATAGAAATCTATCTTGCCCTACAGGAAAATAGAAGGGGAAGGGGATAAGAGAGGTGTGGGGGGGGCATGTGATAGAAGGGAGGGCAGATTGGGGGAAGGGGTATTCAGAATGTATGCCATCTTAGGGTGGGACAAGGGGAGATGGGGAGAAAATTTGTAACTCAAAATCTTGTAGAATTGAATGTTGAAAACTAAAAATTAATTAATTAATAAAAATGAAAAAATGTATTTAACAAAAAAAAATCTATGATTGACCATGAGAAAACAGGGTGAGGGAGGAATTTTCTCCATGGCATCTGTGCTTCATATGCTAGTTAGGCTTCGCAGAAAAGTCCAGTTCGCACTTGGAAGAGGGGAAGTTGCAGTTTGAACAATTGAGGGAGAGGGCAGCATGGGGGTAGTGTTTAGCTATGAGGGAAGATATGGTTGTTTTTGTTAGAAGCTCCATAACTGGCTATCAGGAAGGGCAGGATAAAACATAACTTTTTGCTTTCTAATTTGTTAATTACACACCCCTTATGGTCAGGCCATAGGCTTACAAAAATACCACAACTGTACCCCAATAAAAAGCACGTTCTTTAAGGTAGGAAAGTGTCATTGGGACTAATTCAATAATGCATTTTTATGGAAGCAGTGAATTAAAAAGTCAAATTACTTATCTTCCTGCATTTCAAAGACTGATAAAAGGGGAAGGACAATGCAAATCTTTTAATCCATTTCTCTTCATTTTATGAAAGTGGAAATTGAAGTCCATAGAATGGACAAGGTTTGCTCAAGGTCGTCTACCAAGGTGGTAGAAAAGCCAGGACCAAGCCAGGGTTTTCAAAGGCTTTTGTTTCTCTATCAGGTTTCTTCCATGGTAAAGAAATTTAAAACTGGGAATTTGAATGATGCTGTATTCTCTGATTTGAATGGAACCACTGGAGGAGTATGATGGCTGACATTTCATGTCAGGTTGTCTAGTTGCAAAACCCTTTTCTTTTCGTTATCTCATTTGAGTCTCATGGTAACTTTGTGATATGAGTAGGACAAGTATTATTATTAACAGATTACATTTTGTAGATGAAGTAACTGAGGCACCAAAGAAGTTACGCAATTTATCTATATTCACCCAACCAATAAGTGTCAGAAATTTAAGATTACAGAATTCTAAGACTCCTTGACTCTGAGGTCATTCCCCTCTCTCAAAAGCCTTTGTCTGAATTTTAGAGGCTACCTAGTGTCCAAACAGCCCCCTTTTTTTATAGACAAGACAACGGAGGCCCAGAATGCATATGGATTTGGACAGAGATGTTTTATTAATATATATATAGGTTACATACATATACACACATATATCCACATACATATACACATGTATATACATATGTGCATACATGTGAGTGTATATATAAATATATACATATATGTGTTTGTGTATATTATATATAGTTTATATATGTGCATACCAATATTTTTGTATGTGTATATACTCCCCTATATGTGTATACACACACATATAAACACACATATTTATTTATTTACGAGAGATATGAGAAAGCCCTGGATATAACTAAAGAAAGGTCTGAGTTTGATTTCCAGCTCTGTGAAGAATGCTATGACTTTTGAAAATCACTATACTTTTTAGCCCTCCATTTTCTTAATCTGTAAAAATAAATATGTATATATGTATAGACATATATGCCTATGTACATATACATTCATATATATTAAAATTTATGAAATATCTATCTCTATACATCTATATATATCTATTTACCTATCTATGTATTTATATACATACTCTCAGATAGAGATTGAATCCTTTTATTATCTCTCTCTGATATCACTGTGGCCTTACTATGTTAGCCCAAAACTGAGTGGGTAGGCTGTGTGGGATATAATCCATAACGTAGATAATCCATTTGCAAATAAAGGAAAGTTGACTATGTCCATCTTTGTGTGTTCTACACAGTAGATAATTAATTAATGAGGCTAATGATACAGGAGTGAAGCAGGAGATCTTCTAGCAGTCTCCGTTTAATAGAAAATGAGTTAAAAACTTTTATTCTGCCTGATTACTCTTCTCACTAAGAAAACGATGCTTCTCCTCGCACGTAGAGAGATTTAAATAAATAGATTTTTCGCTCTCGGGAATTTCTTGATCTTAATGACTTAAGAGTTTATTGAAAAAGAAAAAACACTGGTGAGATTTTCATATGGGAATAAGAGAGGATATAGAACAGCACATCTAAATACTTGTTAGCTATGCTATCTGAAATAAATCATTTCCCTTTCTGGGTCTGAGTCTTCAGATATGCAAAATGATGACATTTTATGAACCCAAAGTTCCCTTCTTGCTCTGAAATTGTGTCAGATAAAGAACACTGAATTCTAAGATAGTGGGTTGAGGTTAAAGTTTTGGTTCTGTTACTTACTATCTATCTGACCTTTGACTAATCACTTTATTTTTCTGAGTTTGTTTCCTGATGTATATGTAATGGGGATTCTAGCAAATGAGGGCCCAGGCCTGGGAATATGCATGTGTGGTGAGCCTGTTTCTGAAAGTATGTGATAGAGTATACGGGCCGCACGCCGACCTTCTGCCAGTCGTGCGCCAGTACCCACTTCTCTTAAAAGAAGTACACTACCAGAGTCTTACCCACGCCTGGGTCTTCGGTTCTGAGCCGGATCACCACACAGAGACGAGCCATCGGGAGGCACCAACACCAGAGCTTTATTCAGAGGCCAACACAGCAAACCATCATAGCAAGCCCAAGCAGCAAGGCCAGAGCAACAGGGCAGGAGCCAGGGGAGAGCGCACGTGTGTGTTCTGACCACGCTTGTTCCTAAGTACCTACTTAGCCCCTCCTCCCCAGCCCGCTACTAGCCAATGATTGTAGGGTCAGATACCGGAAGGGGCTGTCTGAGTTTAGCACACCAAGGGGGAGGGAGTGACGTAGGAGGCCAGGATTGGATACAGGAAGGAGGCATCTGGGATTGACGCATGGACAAGAGTACGTGACCTAGGAAGTCAGACTCAGGAGGGGCCTGGGTCAGTGCTGCACAAAGGGACCAAGGAAGTCAGGAAAGTCACAAGAGGCATCTGGGGATGATGTTGCATATAGGGAGGGGACTAAGCAGAGGGAACTCAGTCCTCTGCCATCCCACTCCCACGTGGCACCGCCCCTTGCCTCAGGAGCTCAAGCTCGGCTACTTTCTTGCACCCAGCTTATCTCATAGCACTGCCCAATTGCCTCAGGGCTTCTCCGATCCAGCCCATCCCAGTACACACGACTCTGCCTACCACAGCCCCTGCCTCGACTTCCAAAATACCCAGATCTTACCCTACCCTTGCCACAGTACCCAACCTGGTAGCTGCCAACATCAGACAGTCCCTCACAATAGAGGAGTCCATTTCTCCACTTAAGATCGTGCGTAGGTTTTCTATTCATGTTTGCTCTCTGATTGTAGTGTGGTGGTAAGGAAGGCCTTTTTCTATTAGCTGCTGATCTGGAACTGAATGAACAAACAAACCACTCTCACAGGAACAACTCAACTTTGCTTTCTTTCTCTTATGCAAATAATAAAGATGAACTGCTATGAGCCTTTGGTTGGACCCTCTGTCAACTGGAGCTACCATGAGGTCACGAACATAAGGCATGGCTGTTTTCTGTCTCTGTTTAGTCTGCCCTTTTTTGCCCTTAGGGGAAGAAGTTTTAGAGATAGCTACAATCTTGCAGGCTTCGAAGATCAGGAGAGCAAACCATGCAAGATCCAGGAATAGACGTAGAACCAGAGATTGGTTCTAGTTGAGCCAGATGATGAACCAGTAAAGCCCTGAGGAATGAGTTTGTTAACCCAGTCCACCAGTGGATCTACTAAAAGACGCCGTGTTTTTATGCTACAAGAGTATAACTTATCCAATGGCTATACCTCATTTTGCACTGAATTTGGTTAAGTGAATGCTTTGTAGTAACTGCTATATATTTGAGTCCATTCTCCCCAAGGACTGAGGTGGTAAAATGGAGAGGGTACGTCTGGTGTTGAGGTAGATATGTTTTGTTCTTCCATGATGTCTTGGTAAATATCTTTCTATGAAAACTAATTGGATCTAATTGTTTAAATGATACTGTGGCACAAATCAATCAATGCAGAGCACACATGCTAATTATAGCTAATAATTTATATGGAACGGAACATGCTGGGATAGAGGATTCCCCTCAGGATTATTCCTAGAATCCTGAGGAGGAACATGTAGCAAGCCCACACTGTGGGGACCCAAGTCATTGCGAGTGGGAGTTGGATAAGAACCTCCAGAACTTATATGGCTACATATAGAACAAAGGGGATAGAATAGATAATTTTAAAAGTTACTTCAAACTTTCACATCATATTTTAAAATCATTTATTTAGGGCAAAAGAAGGACTTCAGAGATCGTCAAATCTAACCCTCTCGTTTTAAAGATTAGAAAACTGAGGCACAGAGATGCTAAATTACTTGCCTATGCTCACATAGCTAGTAAGTATCTGAGGAAGGATATAAACCCAGGTCCAGCACTCTACTCCCTGCACCACCTTCTAGCATTCTATATTATAAAGCCTTACATTTCCATTATTGAATGAACTAGTTTATAAACTAGTGCCATTAGTTTATATTCTAATCCTTCTGGCTCTTAATCCAATGATTGCATGATCTTCTTACAAAGGTAGGATTCTGGTTCGCTACAATAAAACAAGTAATTACTAGACTCCTATTATGCCCCATACTAGATGTTGTAGAGGATATGAAAAAAGATTTACTCCCACTCCTAATCCTCTACTCTCAAGAAGATTATATTACTTCTAGGCAATCAATAAGAAACTTTCATACTTATTTAGGACTTTACATAACAATCTTATTTGGCCCCACTGGCAAGATATGTATGACTAGTATTATTTCCCCCATCCTATGGATGGGGAAGCTGAGGACCAGACTTTTATTAGCTTATAGTCAAACAGTAACTAAGCATCAGCCTTTGAACTCTTATTTTAACCCACTTTGGTGGAGTGGTAGGGTAGTAATGATAATCATTATAATTTTGTTGTTGTTCAATTGTTTCTGACTCGGCAAAGATACTGGAGTGGTTTGCCATTTCTTTCTCCAGTTTATTTTACAGAAGAAACTAAGACAAACAGCCTTAAGTGACTTGCCCAGGGTCTTACAGTTGGTAAGTGTCTAAGGCCAGATATGAATTGAGAAAAATGAGTCTTTCTGACTCCAGGTCTGGAGCTCTATCTATTGCGCCACTAACATTCATATAGTGCTTTAAGGTTTGCAAAGCACTTTACAGATATTATCTCTTTTTACACTCACAACAACCCTGGGAGGTAGGTGCTATTATTATTCCCATTTTATAGATGAGGAAACTGAGACATACAGAGGTTAAGTGACTTGCCCAGGGTCATACAATTAATAAGTGTCTGAGAATGGAGAAAGGACATATTTGGAGTCAGTTACAATCACACTTGTTAATATTTACCTTGACTTAATCCCGTCATTGCCACCTCATTCAGCTTTAATTTCCTCCTAAAACGAGGGGATGAGACTAAGGGAGCTTTAAGACTCCTTCCAACTCTAAAACTTAGGAATCTAAGTTCAAGGGAGATGGATATGAAGTAGTTGGAAAACAATAAAAGAGAAAATAAGTGCAATTAAGCCAGAATGTATGTTACATACATTAAGTGCTATAAAAAAATCTATTTCTTTGACAAGTATGGAATTGGTCAATTAAACTCTAAATATTGAGTGATAGTACTCTTCTGAAAATCTATTTAATACAGTCAAATTTTGGGAAACCCAGTCAATCCTTTTCAAAGGAGAAACTTAGAAATGTAGGGTTTAGCTTTCATCTAGATATGTGCACATTTTGTAGTGTTGGTGCTGAATCTACCTCTTCCCTACCTTGGCAGTGATCAGTTTGGTTTATCTACTGTGAATATAGAACAGTAATAAGAGATGAGAAGGAATTTTTAGAAGAGCACAAAAGAAAGTTGTTTATCAGTTTCTTTGGTTCATTGTGAATCTGTTCCTTTCTGAAAGCAGAACGAGATCATGAACGTATTAGTAAACTAATAGTAATAAATATCTCACCAAGGATTATTCATATATACCTTGGTAACATGGGCAAATTCTGGCCATGGACCTCAAGTTCTGGTACACTGTAGGCTCATTGGAGCATAAATCTAGAACTTAGAGGGACTTTAGAGATCGTTCAACTTTGTTAGTTTATGGATGAGGCAACTCCAGCCAAGGGAGGTCAGGTGATTTCTCTTCGGTCACACAAAAATGCCAGAAATAGAATTTGAACCCAGGTCACAGGCTTATAGATCTAGAGTTAGAAGAGACATCAAAGCCCATCTATTCAACACCTCATTTTCAGATGAGGAAACTAAGGCCTGGGAAAGTTGAATGACGTGTCCATGGTCACACAGATAAGTATCAGAGACAGAATTAGGACCCAGATCTTCTGATTCTAAACTCAGTGTTCCTTTCTTTGAACCAATTTTGTAACAACCTACAGAGATTTTGAATAGGGGCCAGATGATGGACTCTATTATTAAAACATTTAATAGAGCTAAGAATGGAGAAATTTATCAGACAGTGTTGACCACCGGGTTATTACTTTTTGGCCATGATTACCAATGAAAGCGATTGTAAAAATGCATATACCTCAGATTTATGTTGTGCTTCACAATTACCAAGTACTTTATTTTATTTTTCCCATGTAATAGTATTTTATTATTTCCAATTACATGTAAAGATAGTTTTCATTATTCACTTTTATAAGATTTTGAGTTCCAATTTTTTCTTCCTCCCACCATCCCCTATCCCCTCCACAAACAGCAAGCAATCTGATATAGGTTATATATGCACAATCATATTTATCATATTTCCACATTAGTCATTTTGTGAAAGAAGAATCAGAACAAAAGGGAAATACCATGAGAAAGAAAAAAGAAAAACAAAAGGAAAGTGAAAATAGTATGCTTTGATCTCTATTCAGACTCCATAGTTCTTTCTTTGGATGTGGATGGCATTTTCCATCCTGAGTCTTTTGGAATTGTCTAGGATCACTCTATTTCTGAGAACAGCTAAGTCTATCATAGTTGATCATTGTACAGTTATTGTTGCTGTGTACAATGTTCTCCTGGTTCTGCTCACTTCATTCAACATCAGTTCATGTAAGTCTTTCCAGGTTTTCCTGAAATCTGCCTGCTCATCAATTCTTCTAGAACAATAATATTGCATTACATTTATATACCGCAACTTATTCAGCCATTCCGCAGTTGATGGGCATCCTCTCAATTTCCAATTCTTTGCCACTGCAAAAAGAGCTGTTGTGAATATTTTTGTACTTGTGGGTCCTTTTCCGATTTTAGGATACAGACCTAGAAATGGTATTGCTGGATCAAAGGGTATGCACACTTTTATAACCCTTTGGGCATAGTTCCAAATTGCTCTCTAGAATAGTTGGATCAGTTCACAACTCCACCAATTAATGTTCCAATTTTCCCACATCTTCTCCAACACTCGTTTTCTTTTTCAGTCATATTAGCCAATCTGATAGGTGTGAGGTGGTACCTCAGAGTTGTTTTGATTTGCATTTCTCTGATCAATAGTGAGTTAGAGCACTTTTTCATGTGACGATAGATAGCTTTAATGTCTTTATCTGAGAACTGCCTGTTCATATCCTTTGACCATTTATCAGTTGGGGAAAGATTTGTATTCTTATAAATTTGATGCAGTTTTCTACACATTTGAAAAATGAGGTCTTTATCAGAAATACTGGCTGTAAAAATTGTTTACCAGATTTCTGCTTTCCTTTTAATCTTGGTTGTATTGATTTTGTATGTGTATAACCTTTTAATTTAATGTAATCAAAGTGACCAATTTTGCATTTCATAATGTTCTCTACCTCTTATTTGATCATAAATTCTTCCCTTCTCCATAAATCTGACAGGTAAACTATTTCTTGATGTCCTAATTTGCTCATGGTATCACCATTTATATCCAAATCATGTAGCTATTTCAATCTTATTTTGGTATAGGGTGTGAGATGTTGGTCTATGCCTAGTTTCTGCCAAACTGTTTTCCAGTTTTCCCAGTAGTTTTTTGTCAAATAGTGAGTTCTTATCCCAGAAATTGGAGTCTTTGGTTTTAACAAACAGTAGATTACTATAGTCATTTACAACAATCTTGTGTACCTAATCCATTCCACTACTCTATTTCTTATCCAGTACCAAATAATTTTGATGATTGCTACTTTATAATATAGTTTTAGTTCTGGTATGGCTAGGCCAACTTCCTTTGCATTTTTTCATTAATTTCCTGGATATTATGGATCTTTTGTTCTTCCAGGTGAATTTTGTTATTATTTTTAATAACTCTATAAAATAATTCCTTGTTAGTTTGATTGGTATGGCACTCAATAAGTAAATTAATTTAGGTAGCATTGCCATTTTTATTATGTTAGCTCAGCCTCCTCATGAGCAATTGATATTTTTCATTTGTTTGGATCTGACTTTATTTGTGTGAAGAAAAGCTTTGTAATTGTGTTTATATTGTTATTGGGTTTGTCTTAGTAGGTAGACACCCAAATATTTTATGTCGTCTACAGTTATTTTAAATGGGATTTCTCTTTCTATCTCTTGCTGCTGGGCTTTGTTGGTAATATATAGAAATGCTAATGAGGGTTTATTTTATATCCTGAGACTTTGCTAGAGTTGTTAATTGTTTCAAGTAGTTTTTTAATTGATTCTCTAGGATTCTGTAAGCATATCATCATATGATCTGCAAAAAGTGATAGTTTTGATTCCGCATTGCCTATTCTAATTCCTTCAATTTCTTTTTCTTCTCTTATTGCTAGAGCTGACAATCCTAGTACAATATTGAATAGTAGTGGTAATAATGGGCATTCTTGTTTCACCCCTGATTTTACTGGGAATACTTCTGGCTTATCCCCATTACATATAATGTTTGCTGGTGGTTTTAGATAGATGCTGCTTATCATTTTAAGGAAAACTCCATTTAGTCCTATGCTGTAGTATATATTTTAATAAAAATGGTTGCTGTATTTTGTCAAAAGCTTTTTCTGCATCTATTGAGATACTCATATGACTTCTGTTCATTTTGTTATTGATACGGTCAATCAGGTTGATAGTTTTCCTAATATTGAACCAGCCCTGCTCTCCTGGTATAAGTCTCACATGGTTTCAGTGTATTATCCTGGTGATAAATTGCTAATATTGTACTTAAATTTTTGCATCAATATTTATCATGGAAATTGGTCTATAATGTTCTTTCTCTGTTTTTGTTCTTCCTGGTTTAGGTAACAACACCATATTTGTGTCATAAAAGGAATTTGTTAGGATTCCTCCTTTACTTATTTTTCCAAATAGTTTATATAGTACTAGAATTAATTGTTCTTTAAATGTTTGGTAGAATGCACTTGTAAATCCATCTGGCGCTAGAGATTTTTTCTTAGAGAGTTCATTGATGGCTTGTTCAACTTCTTTTTCTAAAATGTGTTTATTTAAGTATTTTATTTTCTCTTCTGTTAACCTGGGCAATTTAAATTTTTGCAAATATTCATCTATTTCCCTTAGGTTATCAGATGTATTGGCATACAGTTGGATAAAATAGATCCCATTGTTTTAATTTCCTCTTCATTGGTGGTGAATTCACCTTTTCTCATTTTTGATACTGGTAATTTGGTTTTTTTTTTATTTAATCAAATTAACCAGAAGTTTATCTATTTTTTTTTGTAAAACCAGCTCTTAATTTTATTTATTGGTTCAATAGTTTTCCTACTTTCAATTTTATTAATCTCTCCTTTGATTTTCAGAATTTCTAAGTTGCTATTTAATATTTAATTGGAGATTTTAAGTTTGTTCTTTTTCTAGCTTTTTAAATTGCATACTCAATTTATTGATCTCCTCTTTCTCTATTTTATTCATGTAAGCATTTAGAGAGATAAAATTTCCCTGAAGAACTGCTTTGGTTGCATCCCATAAGTTTTGTTATGTTGTTTCATTATTGTCATTCTTTTTAATAAAATTATTGATTGTTTCCATGATTTGTTGTTTGACTCGTTCTTTAGGATTAGATTATTTCTTTCTAGTTACTTTTTAGTCTATTTTTCCATGGTCTTTTATTGAACAATTTTTTTGCATCATGATCTGAAAAGGATGCATTTAGTATTTCTGCCTTTCTTCATTTGATTATGAGGTTTTTATGCCCAAATACATGGTCAATTTTTGTGCAGGTGCCATGCACCTCTGAGAAAAAGGCATTTTCCTTTCTATCCCCAGTCAATTTTCTCCCAAGATCTATCATATCTAAATTTTCTAAAATACTATTTACCTCCTTAACTTCTTGCTTGTTTATTTTATTTTGTTAGATTTATCTAGTTCTGAGAGTGGGAGGTTGAGGTCTCCCACTAGTATAGTTTTGCTGTTTATTTCTTCCTGTAACTCACTTAACTTCTTCTTTAAGAAATTTGGATGCTATGCGTATACACTTGGTGCATATATGTTTAGTATTGATATTACTTCATTGTCTATAGTATCTTTCAGCAAGTTGTAGTTTCCTTCCTTATCTCTTTTAATTAGATTTATTTTCGCTTCTGTTTTGTCTAAGATCTGGATTGCTACTCCTGCTTTTTTTTTTTTAATTTTAGCTGAAGCATAATGTATTCTGCTTCAGCATTTTACCTTTAGTCTATGTGTATCTTTCTGCTTTAAATGTGTTTCTTATAAAAACATATTGTAGGATTTTTCTTTTTGATCCACTCTGCTATCCACTTTTGTTTTATGGGAAAGTTCATCCCATTCACAATTAGAGTTATGATTCATAACTATGTATTTCCCTCCATCCTATTTTTCTCCATTTATACTTTCTCTCTCTTTTCACCCTGTCCCTCCTCACTAGTGTTTTGGTTTTGACCACATCTACCTCAATCTGCCCTCCCTTCTATTACCCTCCCCCTTTTGTTTCCCCTTTTTCCTTGTAATTCCCAATAATGTAAGAAATATTTCTATACCAACTCAGTATATATGTTGTTCCAATTTTGAGCCGAATCTGATGGGAGAAAGATTCAAACAATGCTCACCCCCCTCTCTTTCCCTGTACTGTAATAGGCCTTTTGTGCCTCTTCATGTAATATAATTTATCCCATTCTGTCTATCCCTTTCCTCTTTTCCGAGTACAAATTATTTTTTCACCCCTTGATTTGTTTTATCATCACATTAAAGTCAACTTATATCCACACCTTCTGCCTATGTATGCTCCTAACTGCCCTAATAGAGATACGGTTGTCAAGAGTCACAAGTGTCATCTTCCCATGCAGTGACGTAAACAGTTTAATTTTGTTGAATAACATGTGTTTTTCTTTCCTATTTTACCTTTTTATGCTTCTCTTAAGTCTTGTATTTGAATATCAAATTTTCTGTTCAGCTCTGGTCTTTACATCAGGAAAGATTGAAAATCCCCTATTTCATTGAATGATGATCTTTTCTGCTGAAAGATTATGTTTAGTTTTGCTGGGTAGTTGATTCTTGCTTATAATCCAAGCTCATTTGCCTTCCAGAATATCATATTCCAAGCCCTCTAATCCTTTAAAATACAAGATGATAAATCCTCTGTAATCCTGATGGTGGCTCCTTGATATTTGAATTGTTTATTTCTGGCTGCTTGCAGTATTTTCTCCTTACTCTAGGAGCTCTGGAATTTGGCTACAATATTCCTTGGAGTTTTCATTTTGGGATTTCTTTGAGGAGGTGATCAGTGGATTCTTTCAATGACTATTTTACCTTCTGGTTCTAGGATGTAAGAGCAGCGATAATTTTTTGAAATGCTGTCCAGGCTTTTTTTTTTGTTGTTGTTTTTTGTTTTGTTTTGTTTTGTTTTGTTTTGTTTTGTGGTTATGGACTTCAAGTAATCCAAAAATTCTTAAAATATCTCTCCTGGATCTATTTTCCAGCTCATTCGCTGATTCTTGATGTTTCATAGAGTCATTAACTTCCACTTGCCCAATTCTAATTTTTAAGGAATTATTTTCTTCAGTTAACTTTTGTACCTCTTTTACCATTTGGTCAATTCCACTTTTTAAGGAATTCTTTACTTCAGTGGATTTTTCCCCCATTTGGCCAATTCTATCTTTTAAAAATTAATTGATTAATTATTAGTTTTCAGCATTCACTTCCACTAGATTTTGAGTTCCAGATTTTCTCCCCGTCTCTCTCTCCTTGTCCCATCCTAAGATGGTGTGCATTCTGAATACCCCTTCCCCCAATCTGCCCTCCCTTCCATCACACCCCACCCTTCTCTCATACTCTTCCCCGTCTATTTTCCTGTAGGGCATGATAGATTTCTATACTCCTTTGCCTGTATATCTTATTTCCCAGTTGCATGTAAAAATAATTTTTAACATTAATTTTTAAAACTTTGAGTTCCAAATTCTCTCCCTTCCTCCCTCCCGATCCCCCCCCCATTGAGAAGGCAATCAATTCAATATAGGTTATACATGTGTAGTCTTGCAAAACACTTCAATAATAGTCATGTTGTGAAAGACTACCTATATTTCCCTCCGTCCTGTCCTGCCCCTCGGTTTTTCTGTTCTCTCCTTTGACCCTATCCCTCCCCAAAAGTGTTTGCTTCTGATTACCCCCCCCCAATTTGCCCTCCCTTCTATCACTCCTCTCTCTCTCTTATCCACTTCCCCCCCCTATTTTCCTGTAAGGTAAGATAGATTTCCATACCCAGTGGAGTATGTATATTATTCCCTCCTTAAGCTAAATCCAATGAGAGTAAAGTTCACTCATTCTCTCTCTTCCCCTCCACTGTAAAAGTTTTTTCTTGTCTGTTTTATGTGAGATAATTTACCCCACTCTACCTCTCCCTTTCTCCTCCCAATACAATCCTTCCTCATCCCTTAATTTAGTTTTAGATATCATCCCTTCATATTCAACTCACTTTGTGCCCTCTGTCTATATATCTATATCTATATCTATATATCTATATCTATATCTATATCTATATTTATATATATGTTTCCTCCAACTACCCTAATACTGAGAAAGGTCTCATGAGTTACAAATATCATCTTTCCATGTGGGAATGTAAACAGTTCACCTTTAATAAGTCCCTTATGATTTCTCTTTCTTGTTTACCTTTTCATGCTTCTCTTGAGTCTTGTCAGATTTTCTATTATTCAGCTGTGGTCTTTTTATCAAGAATGCTTGAAAGTCTTCTATTTCATTGAATGTCCATTTTCCCCCCAAAGGATTATATTTAGTTGTGCTGGGAAGGTGATTCTTGGTTGTAATCCTAGCTCCTTTGACCTCTGCAATACTGTATTTCAAGTACTTAGATATCTTAATGTAGAAGTTGCTAAATCTTGTGTTATCCTGATTGTGTTTCCATAGTACTTGAAATGTTTCTTTCTGGCTGCTTGCAATATTTTCCCCTTGACCTGGGAACTCTGGAATTTGGTTATAATATTCCTAAGATTCTATAGTCTATAGTCTGCTGTTTGCTCATGTTCATAGCCAATTACTTGACTTTTAAATTCATGGTTAAGGAAGGGCTCTGCTTCAAGTGTGGAGGGTGTACTATCCCAAACTTCAGGGGTTTTGTGCAGCAGTTTTCAAAGATACTTCTAGGGACCTGTAAATTTTCAGTTCTTCCAAGGTGGTATGATCAAAGGAGAGGTGTTTACTCTTTCCTGGCCTGTGCTCTGCACTTTTTTCTGCCTTGGAACTATGAGGAGGATTCCCTCTCCACCACACCCACAAGCTCTGCCATACCAGTGCTCCTCCTTGCCCCAGGACTATGACCTATATCCAGGTGTGGGCAAAGCAATAGAATCCTGCCTCAGTGCCAGCAAAGAGATTCCTGCAGTCCACCTCTGATCAGCTGCTTGATTCTTCTACCATCTGTAAGCCAAGATCTCTGGAAATAGCTGCCTCAGCTGTTGCTCCGGGCCTACACCAGGCCTGGGGCCAGATCATGCTCCTCTCTCACCCAGGTCCAACAAACCTTTCCTACTGACCTTCTAAGTTGTCTTTGGTATTTGTGGGTTGAGAAGTCTGGAAACCTTTACAGCTGCGATTCAGTTTCCTGAGGCCTACTCCAGGTTCACTGTGGCCCTTCGTTGACTGCGCGCCCCATACTGAATTGCGCTTCTCCTCCAACCCGGTGCAACAGACCTTTTCTATGAACCATCCAGGTTGCCTTGGGCTGGAAATTTGTTTCTGTCTGTCTTTTTGTGGATTTTGCTGCTCTAGAATTTGTTTAGAGTCATTTTTTAACAGGTATTTGGAAGGGTTTGGGGGAGAGCTCAAGCAAGTCACTGCTTTTACTCCACTGTCTTGGCTCTGTCCCTGGCGTATTCTGTTTTTAAGTAGTTGTTTTTCTTAGTCTGTTTTTATGCTTCCTTTTCCTAGATATTAACTCTTTTTTTCCCATAATTCTCTTGCATAACTCTCATTTCTTTCCTCAATTTTTCTTCTACCTCTCTTACCTGATTTTTAAAATCCTTTTTGACCTCTTCCAAGACAACTTTTTGGGCTTGAAACCGATTCATATTCCCTTTTGAAGCTTCACATGTAGGCATTTTGACATTCTCATCCTCTTCTGAGTTTGTGTGTTGATCCTCCCTGTCACTATAATAGCTTTCTATGGTCAAGGCTCTTTTGGTGTTTTTGCTCCTTTTAAAAAGTTGAGCTCTGCTTCTGAGGCACAGGGGACATTGTCCCAATCTTTTGTGCTGGTCAACAGGGATCTGGTCACTGGCTTTCCATACCAGGGCATCAGGTACTGGCAGCTTGCTCACTGCAGTAGAATGGCCTGGTCTAGTTCTGCCTGTTGTGCCAATATTCCAGAGTTGGAAATTTGCCTTCTGCCTTAGGGCTAGAGGCCTCCTTGCTGGCCACTAACCTGCTGAACCAGGACTGAGGGACCTCAGTTACTGATTTGTGCTGCGGAAAAGAGCCTCCTGCTGGTTTGCCCAGATACTATCTGTGCTGGGCTGTGCTCCTTTTACCCAAGTGAGATAGACCTTTCTTAACATCCTTCTGTTATCTTAAGCTAGAAAATTGTTTCACTTCATCTTTTTATGGGTTCTGCTGCTGCAGAATTCTTTAAGAGGCTTGATTTAATATTGTTTCTGAGGGAAACTGGGGAGAGCTCAGGCAGCTTCTTGGCTCCTCTCTGCCGTCTTAACTCCTGACAAACAAAAAGTTCATTCCACTGTTGTACAATTCTAATTTCTTCACAGTCTTTGGGTACATCAACTCAAGTTGTCCTTCCTTTTAGTTTCACCTCTTTTTTTTTTCCCTCCAGATCTACCAAAAAGAAAAAAATGCCTAATCATAGTTCTGAATGAATGATCTTCAAAACTTTGGAGACAATTGCCTTTTCTCTCTCTCTGTATTCTTATTCATGTTTAATATCCCAGTTCCCTTCAAGTTTTCCTCATATGATATGGATTTGATTCATATTAATATTCAGGATATCTTTCACTTACCCAGTGCAGTTTATCAATTTCCTTCCTAAAAATGTAGTGCCTAGAACTGAGTGTGCCAATCCAGTTGTAACCATTACTAAAGGAGAGTACAGTGGAACCATCACATGTCTCTATTCCATAGAATAGGTAATGTTGAGGGAATATCAGAGCTGAATGGGAATTGGGTCTAATAATGTTACAGATGAAGAAACTGAGACTAAGTGAAGTGAAATGGCAAAGCTTGGATTAGCCAGGTCTTCTGATCCCCATCATAGGATCCTTTCTACTATGTTGATTTTACGTTGGCCATTATTCTATATAGATCCATTTATTGGCCTCAAAACAAATATCCACTTCACTGTGTGTTTGGAAGACATCCATAGACCACACAAATAGATAAATAAATAAATAATTAACAAATAAATGATTTGGTGACCCTAAACCAGAACATATTTATTGTTGTTCAGTCATGTCTGACTCTTTATGACCCAATTTAGGATTTTCTTGGCAAAGATACTGGAGTGGTTTGCCATTTCTTTTTTCAGCTCATTTTATAGATGAGGAAACTGAGGCAAGCAGGGTTAAGCCACATAGATAGGTATCTAAGGCCAGATATGATTTCAGGTCGTCCTGAATCTAGGCGAGGTACTCTATCCACTCTGCCACCTAACTTAGCAAAACAGAACATCACTTCTCACTTAATATTAGCCATAATGCTTCCTTAAGTCAGCATGCAAATTTAGTGGCTCTGAATTCTGTGAAAGGAAAAAAGCAAATCATGTGGTTCCTAGGACCTTTCTGTGAATGAGAAAGCTATATGTGGCCACCCAATTATTGCTATAGGCCTAGGGGAGAAAAACAGTTAGATGAATTGAGTAAGGAGAATGGGAAGAAAAACCTTGAAGGACCTCAAGAAAGACAGAAACACAGTCTCCAACCCTGAGTTTTGTATCTTCAGGCTTCAAGCTACAACTCTTTCCAGCATGCACTGAGTAGAAATGAGAACAATTTTTCAAAAAACTGGAATTACTAGGTAAAAGGTTATAACTTCTTGTTTATATCGCAAAGAGCATGGCCATTTCTCATGGAAAGGAAAATTGGCTATTATATCTTCAACAGAAAATAAAAATACTTACCACAAGATTGTTTGCCTCTTAGCTGGGGGTAGTGTGACTTTAGAAATTCCAGAAGCTTACATTGCAAAGTCAGAGATGAATAGATAAGTCAGGGTTAATAAAGGATGCCAGCTTGCAACTGGACCTTACATCCTCAAGTCTTATACCTTTTGGTGAAGGGCATGTGAATCTGGGAGGTCTGTATTCAGGAGAAAATTCACCTCCCAGTGATATGTTTAAAATGGTTCTTTTGTGGGACAAGAATTTTCATATATGTTGAGAGATGGTGAACAGATGGTAATTCATGTCTACCACGCTTGCCAAAAATTTTGGAAGTTACAGATCAAAATTTAAAATCAGAGATCATTCAGACAATTAACAAGTATTTGTTAATTGCCTTTTACGTGGCAAACATTGTGCTAGGTTCTGAGGATTTGGAGGACAAAATGAAATAGTCCCTGATTTTAAGGAGCTTTAGTTCTATTGGAGAAAACAATATCAAATACATAATTATGTACAAAATATATGCCATAACTTTTTCACGGGGAGAAGAAACTTTAAGAGAAGGGGAGGTGAGTAAATGCCTTATATAGAAGATGGAACTTTAGCTGAGCTTTTAAGAAAATGAGACAGTGTAAGAGACTGAGGCAAGGATAGAGTGACTTTTAGGTGTAATGGTAAACTGGGGGATTTCTACTCATTACACAGACATGGGGAGGAGGGCAGATGACAAAAGAAGTCTTTTATAATTAACAAGAAAAAAAAACAACATGGCAAACAAAGATAGCACTTTGTTATCGCAATGACTTCTGCTCTGTACATTTCTGCAAAGAGTTAAAACATAAAATCACACAGTGGAGACAAGGCCTGTGGTATCTTTCATTGAAATAATGTAGTGTGGAATCTGAAGCCCTAGGATTAAATCTGTCATGATCATTTGCCAGTTAAATGACTTGGGATAAGTAACCTCATTTCTCTGAGGCTCAGTTTTGCCTTCTGTGAAACTGGAATAATAATATGTACGTTAGCTGCATCACAAAGCTATTGAGAGAAAAGCACTTTGCAAATATTAGAGTTATCTACAAATATGACTACTATTATTTGGACTGATAGTTGAGAAGACTGTGTGTGAAATTCAAACAAGTTCTGCCTGTATCTGGATTTGTCCATGTGGCCAACCATAATAATTTTACTCCTAACTCAACTCATTCTCCAGAGGCACACTTCCTCAGGATTATCTTTCCATGCCAGTTGTTCTTTATGTTTCAGCTTCCCCTTTAGAATATAAGCTCTCTTAGAGCAGAGAATGTTATATTTTTTGTTTGCCTTCATATTTGTATTCCTAGTGCCTGGCACATGTGCTAATAAATATTCTACCCATTATCTCTCCAGCTCTCCATCCATCCATCCATCCATCCTTCCATCCATCATCCATCCATCGATATAATCTGTCTCCCATCTATCGTCATCTATTATATCTCAATCTAGCAATAGATTGATTTTTCATATAGATTGATCTTTTGATATCTGTTTATAATCTCTATCATCTATCTCTTCTCTATGATCTATCTTCTTCTATCTTCTTTATTTCTCTATCTATCTTTCTATCATCTCTATCATCCCTCTAATCACATATCTATCCATCCATCCATTGATCTTCCCTCCTTCCTTCTTTCTTTCTTTCTTTCTTTCTTTCTTTCTTTCTTTCTTTCTTTCTTTCTTTCTTTCTTTCTTTCTTTCTTTCTTTCTTTCTTTCTTTCTTTCTTTCTTTCTTTC
>NW_020954642.1:10780538-10783044 GCF_900497805.2 Vombatus ursinus
TTCTTTCTTTCTTTCTTTCTTTCTTTCTTTCTTTCTTTCTTTCTTTCCCATTTAAACTTATTGTCCCTTCTTGGGAAAGAGATGCTCCCTGTGAGACCCAAGAGTGGGGGAGAGAAGAAGGAAATTTTTTATTATACTTTCTCCTTTAAGGGGAAGGGATTCACCTGTAAGGAGTCCTCACTGGACAGAGTGTAAAAGATAAAGGGGAAAGAGGTGGGGAGATGTGCTGACTAGGGGAACATTTTAGTGTATAATAAGAAAGGAAGAGAGATGAAAAGAAGAAGGAAATATATGAACATGCTGCTGTCTTCTGGACCTGGGAGCTCTAATATTCCCAGGAGTGTTCATTTTGGTATCTCTGTAGGCAGGTGATCAGTGGATTCTTTCTATTTCCATTGTATCCTCTGATTCTAGGATACTAATGCAGTTTTCCTTGAAAATTTATTGAAATATGATATCTAAGTCATGGCTTTCGGGTAGCCCAATAATTCCTAAAATTATGTCTCCTTGCTCTATCTCCCATATGAGTCATTTTTCCAGTGAGATAGTTCATATCTCATTTGTTTGCTTTTGTTTTATTGTTTCTTTATGTCTCATGGAGTCATTAGCTTCCACTTGCCCAATTCTAACTTTTGAGGAATTATTTTCTTCAGTGAATTTTTGTACATTTTATTCATTTGGCCAATTCTGCTTTTTAAGGAGTTCTCTTCAGTGTATTTTTGTGCCTCTTTTGACATTTGGCTTGGTTTGTTATTTAAGGTATTTTTTCTTCAGCATTTTTTGTGCCTCCTTTACAAAGCTGTTAACTCTTTTTCCCCCCATGATTTTCTTCATTTCTTTTCCCAATTTTACCTCTACCTCTTTTATTCGATTTTAAAAATCCTTTCTGAGCTTTTCCAGGGTTTTAGACCAATTCATGTTTTTCTCTGATGCTTTGCATGTAGTGGCTTTGATTTTGTTGTTTTCTTCTGAGTTTGTTTTTTGATCTTACCTGTTACCATAGTGACTTTCTATAATGAGGTTCTTTATGTTGTTGTTCACTCATTTTCCAGCCCATTTCTTGATTTTTAACTTTATGTAAAAAATTGACCTGTGCTCCTAGGGTGGAGGAAGCACTTGCCTATGTTTCTCGGGGAGGTCTACAAGCTAACAGTCCTTCTCAGGTGGTATGTTCCAAAAAGAGGTGTGGTCACTGCTCTACTGGCCTGTGCATTGGTCTGTGAGTGACCATCCTGGAAATGTGACCAGGGTTCCTGCTCCTGTTACTATTCCTCCTCACCCAAGAACTGAGACCTAGAGCTGCATATAGGCAATGTGACCAAATCCTAATCCCAGTGCCAGCAAAAGGTCCTTCTGACCAGTTGTCTGACCCGCCCCTAGCATTTGTAGGCTGGGAGCTCTGGAAACAACCACCATTGTCACGAATTCAGTTGCCCCCGAGGCCTGCTTCTGGCTTGCTGGTCAAGGCCTCAGCTGGTGAGTCCTGAACTGGACTACCCTCCACCCTCACCCCAGTAAAATAATCCTTTTCTGCTGATCTTCATAGTTGTTTTGTGATATAAAAGTTTCAACTCACCCTTTTGTTGGTTTTGCTCCTCCAGAATTAATTTTGAGGTATTATTTTAACATTGTTTGAATGTGAATTTGGGAGATCTCAGGTGAGTCCCTACATTTACTCTGCCATCTTGGTTCTATCCCTTGAGTCCATGCCATTGTCTTCTGTTTTGTTAGAGACACATCTGGAGTCCTAAGTTCATTCCCTGGTGACATACTTTGGGAAGGACATTGAAAAACTAGAGAGTATACACACAAGGATAACCAAGATGGTAATGGACTTTCAATGATATTCTGTATGATAGGTGGTTGACAGAGCTGGGGATGTTTAGCCTAAAGAAATGAAGATCAGGGGGCAGATAGGTAGTGCAGTGGATAGAGCATTGGCCCTGGAGTCAGGAGGACCTGAGTTCAAATTCAGCCTCAGACACTTGACACTTACTATCTGTGTGACCGTGGGCAAGTCACTTAACCCCATTGCCTAACAAGAAACAAACAAAAAGCTTATGGAAATGATTGTTGAAAACTAAAAACAAATAAATTAATTAAAAAAAAGAAGTGAAGATCATAAGTTTATTCAGTCATAGATTTGGAAGTGGAAGGGGGATTCAAAAGTCCTCTAGTCCAATTCCCTTATTTTCAGGTGAGGAAATTGAGGCCCAGGAAAATTATTAGGTCATATGTTCTGAAGTGGTAGAGCCAGGAATTTAACCTGGGTTCTTTGAATATAAATTTAGCACATATCTCACCATACCATGCTGCCTCCTACCTAGCTCTTTTAACCTTCCTCTTTTAAATATATATAGCTCTACAACCACAGTATGGTGGTGAATCTAAACATTGTTTCAGAGGGCCCAGTTCTCCTTTTTTTTTTTTGTTATTTTTCATATAGGAAGCACATGTGTGTAAGTGTGTGTGTGTGTGTGTGTGTGTGTGTGTGTGTGTGTGTGTG